>NW_026267434.1:34786-37412 GCF_000697945.3 Frankliniella occidentalis | reverse complement strand
CATCTTGTTCTGCTTTATTTGAAATTCATTTAATTTGCTTTTGTTCGTGCTTCACCTTTTGTTTGCAATCTGCAATCTACTCATTGATGTTACGTTTTTACTTGCTTTCTGACGAATTTCGTATTTTAGATGGCTTGCCACTGCTTAAATCAATCAAATTTAATTAGTACTTTTCCGGGATTACTTTGCAAGTATTGAATCGATCAAATTTAATTGGTACTTTCACGTATTACTCTGCATGTAATGGTCATTGATTTTGTCGTTTTGTTTGCATTGAAGTAAGAATGTAACTAGTAATGCTCAAATTTTTAAATTTGCCTAGATTATTCACTTAAACTTGCACTATGTGTTTACCCATATTTTTCTCAACCTTACTACTTTTGGAATTTTTATGTTGATGCACTAGATTTCATAATTACTTTGCACTCATCTTGTCAAGCGTTGCATTTTTGTATTGCTTACCTTGTTTGTCGCATTTGTTTTGTTTAAATCTTAAGTTGTCTCTGCACTCATCCAGGTAGAAAATTTTTATTGTATAACGAGAGCTCATTAGGTAGGGCTTTGCATTTGTCAATTACTTGTTTAACTTTATGTTGGAGGACGCTGGCCCCGCTGACCACGCTAGCCCTGCTGGCCGCGCTGATCGGCGCTGCCCGCGCCGGCCGCTTTGGCCGTCGCTAGCTGCGCTGCCAATGCCCCCAGCAGGTGATGGCCAAAGGCGGGTGGCTCAAATGACATCCGCCCGGCGCGGATCGGCGGGAGGATGCTCTTATCGTGGGAATGCAACCCCAGCAAATCAGCCCTCCACGCTGGACGCTCCCGATGGCATAAATAGAGGTGCAGGGCAGGCCAGAGCTCAGTCGTCTCGGAGGAGCGCTAGGAGGATGAGTGTAGAGAGGAACCACTGAACCACTGTATCATGTCGTAGCTTCAATATAACGAGATAGCCTTAACCTTCTGACACAATCATTGTCCTGACTAGAACCCGAGGAGTTCACTCCTAAAACACGCTGCGCTAGGCATACACCAAATGTAAAATGCCACATGCAAAAAAAGTTTCATTGAATGCGGGAACAATTTTTTTCCGTGAACTGTCTGGCAAGAAGACTTCACCGCCATTTCAAACCCCAGAACCAGAACCCCTACCGGTATCATGTACCACCACCATTGTCACATGACTGCATGGCGTGATTGCCTACCTACTGCTTTGCAGGCGCTACATGCACAAAACCATAAACAACGTGCCCTGGCAAGCACAAAACAAATTCCGTAAAGAACGAGCAGATTAATTATGTAGCAAATTCATTTGGTACACCTTTGCAACTTGTTTGTATTTATTACTGACAAACAGAATCAGAAGACATTTTAAAACAAAAACAAATCTTAGGCATTACAAATTAACTTAAAATACCGACACAGTATTTAGCCGACCTTCACCAGGTTCCATTGTTATAACTAGAAGTAGTTTTTATAAAGATATATAAGAACCATACTGTAGGTATGAGTAACGGGCTGCCCAGCGGGTCGTTGGCGTCCAAAACGGCAGCACACGGAGTTTCGCCGAAGCTACAGGCCAACAGTTTTTGGGAACGTAGGGAGATGAGCCGAGTTGAGGCCCATGGGTTCGTGGCCCGGGCTGGGCGGCTAGCTTCTGTGGACCTATGTCAGGCTGCACGATGAAAACAATGTCCTATTTTTTAAGGAAAAAAAGGGAAAACTTTGATGAACTCTCATGTTTGAGGAAGAATCCTCCGATCTCGCCTCAGATTTTGAGGAATATTCTCAAAAACTATGGAAAAGTTCCACTATTTTGAGGAAACTGTCTCAAAATCTGAGGAGTTTTGCAAACCAGAGGCGTTCCTCAAAGTTTTCCCCTTCCCCTCAAAAAATTAGACACCGTTATTGCCGGGTGAGCACAGGCGAGTTGGCCCGCCGGCGGCGGCCCATTCCTATATCTCTTTCTTCAGAATAAACCGTGTTCTACAACACTACTCTAAATGCTGAATGGTGTGGAATCTTGAACGATGGCCTTGAACGTCTTCTGTACCCAAGTTCTGACACTGACATTAGCCAGATCAGTAACATTTCTACCCGAATAGTAAATGCCACGAAGATACCAGGAGTCACCGATGAGAGTCATAAAACCCGTACCGGGCTTTGGAGAATCTGTGAGCAAATCAAATACAAAAATGCGTTTTTGTGGGTCACAGATCTTCTATTCATTCATTCATATAGACATTTGTTGGTGTACCTTGTCCGACGCAAAACTTGTCAGGTAGACACTGTTCGTTAGACTCCTGATTAACGGTTGTGATGTAATAGGGATACATCAACGGATCACCGCGCATGTATTTATCATCGTTGTTTTCAATTTCAATCTGAAAAGAAAGGAACAGATATGCATGAGTGGGGCTAAATGAAGTGGCAACGAGGTGTCCTGGGCCCTGGGGACTAATATGTATATACCCGGGTGGAAGGATCTTCACTTACTCTCTAGGATGTTTCTGTGTTTTAAATGTACCAATAACAGTAGTTAAACATGTGAAAAAGGAGAGAGTAAAGTGTGTTTAAACCAGAATTAAACTGAAGAATTTTGCAGTATTAGTGATGTCTAAGTATAGAATTT
>NW_026267434.1:22194-31913 GCF_000697945.3 Frankliniella occidentalis | reverse complement strand
GCAGTCTGACTGCAGACTAACTGTTTACAAAAGCCCAATACTGCAGTCGCGAATAAACTACAGAAATTACCGACTTTTTTCTACAGTTTAAATGGAGTTTGATGTCTTCAGATTCAACACTACAGTTTAAACTATAGTCTAAGTGAAGATCCTTCCACCCGGGTAACAGTGTCCCCTCTCAGTGCGACGCCTCTCAATCCGACACTATTTACGCGTTTGCAAGGCAAACCCTTGAATTGAACAAGCTTCGCGATATCTCACGAAACACTGTTACGCTGCGACGCGTCTGGCATACATCTACCATCTACCTTGGCCTGCGGTGGAAGAACTGTGTTGAATTTTAGCTCTCTAGGTCAAAAATTGACGTCTCGGAAAATCAACAAGCAGGCCGGGCCGGGCCTGCTTGGCCTGCCGGTGGTGATGGTCGGGCCTGACGCGGTTGACATGATTATTAATCGTTGACTTTGACAACAGCGTTAGGGTCTACTTTTGTTGCATAAACCAGCCTACATTTGCGCACAAAAACTTCTGAGAAGAAGTGGGTTTCTATTCGTGCACGACGAGTCTAGTTGGGTTGTTGTAGGCTCGTTTTGCAGCTGACACGAGCAATAAAAGGGCACTTTCTGCTCCAACGTTAAGTTGTAGTGATGTAAAAACGCAAACACTCAATTTAAAGTAAAAATAAATGTGATAAATGAGCTGTGGCTAAAGAAAACAAAACTATTTCAGTATTTGCACACGTAAATGAAGGTGGGGTCCTTTAAGTACTCCTTCTAGTATAGTAAGAAATCATAGACTTGGGGTCCGATGCAGTGAGCCGGTTCGGTTTAAATTTCGCGCGGTATGAGAAATCGTGACGATGGCGCCAATAGCTCTTAGCTGGCCGACTAACCCCGTCCAGTTTTATATCCGTTTCTATCTCTAATACGAGAAAGCTCTCGATGTAGGAAACTGTTTTTATAGGCTTCCACCGATAACATATTGCTTATTTTAACCCGCCACCCATACAAACACGACTTTTTATTATTTAAATGAGTTGTTGAAAACCCGAGGTGGACATGGTCGCCATCTTGAGTGCCAGCCGCCGGCGGCACCGGCAAGGCACACAGACTGGGGCCCCGAGCGAGGCTAGTTCAGAACTTCGTTACTGGCAGCTGGGGGCAAAACCGTTCAGACTGATAGTACCTAGTTCTACAGATGACATTGCGTTCAACGCTTGTAGAGCCAATTTCTTTTCAGTGTCACTCTTTAATGAAAAGTTCCAAACACGGCCACGGAGTTTATTGCATCGTGCTAAGGACGTAGACCTCTCTCTCTCTCTACTGAAACTTACCACGCCGACACCGCCCATCGCTATGTCAAAAACACTTGTGTCGTTCCATATGTCTAGGCAGGCTGGAATGCTTTCCAGGAAAGGGGTTCTAAGGCGTAGCAGAGCCATGCCATTTTGTGTCTCTTCGCCTGGGACATACACCGCCGCAACCTGGGCAAAGATTTTGCAGTGTTCATATGCGTAAGGAAGAAAAGATTTCAGCAGTTAAGGTTTACACTTGCAAACTACTAAATACCGATTTTATCAGTCTGTTATACCTCGCATGTCTTTCTCCTTCCACTCGGACTGACCCAAATGACGAAAACTGTTCGCGAATCAATCGAGCTGTGTGTTTCATTCGCTATGGCAAAAAATTGCGAACCATCTAGATGATGAAAGAAAAACACAGTTTATACCAAACTTGTATTGTCAGTAATGAAAATGACGTAAGCTGGCACTAACGTAAAGGAAATGATATAATATTAAATGTGTAAGGAATGTCGTGTAGTTAGAGTTTGTGTACTTTTCCTGCACGATATTGTTTTCCTATTAATGGCATTTCTTTGTCATCCTGGAAACTTTTTTTGCATCCCCTGCATTCAAGAGTATTGACTGTATTCAAACGAATTTTGTCAGAATGAGGCCTGAGCGGCAGCGCTTCTCCTAGCTCCAGCCGCTAGGGCGCAGCACCCTCCGAGTCCACTATGAGAAACCGTACGCTCAACATAGTGGTTTGGGTTAGATTTTGCAATTACATCGAGTAGTATCGTTCCAGGCCATTTCTCCCAAAAATAAATTCCCAAAAATAAAGTCCCAAATTTAATTTTTCCGATGCACACTTTTTCCCAAGCGATATTTTCCCAATAATAATTTCCCAATTCGAATTTCCCAATGTATAATTTTGAGGGTTGGCAGTACTTTTTGTTAATCGGCGGGCGCGAAGGAAGGAAGAGGCAGAAATGATAGTTTCAAGGAATGGGGGTTGAAACTGCTATAATAAGGGCTTTATCTACTACCACCGTGACAGCAAGGAAGAGAACAGCCACTGGTTGTGCTCAAGAATAATAGAGTGCAAGGCTACTGTTATCACTCGCCACCACCACAGGGCCGTCCCCTATAGAAAATAGACATCTATAGATGGCGATAGATGGTCTAATGCCCATCTATCACGTCTAACTGTGTAGACGTATACACATAGCTGTTTAAAAGATGTTGATTGTACGTTGTCTGCCATCTTGTCTAACTGTAGAGGGGTGTAGACGCCGGGAGACCTCTACATCTTATCTAACCCATCTCTGCGTTTAGATGTCTTTCTGTAGATAGGGTATAGACGCCGAAAGATGCTCTACTTACTATCAAAGCAATCTATACATTTAGATGTCTTGCCAAAGCTGAGGGATGGACGTCACAAGGCACTCTACGTCATGTCTAAGCCATCTAAACGCTTAGATGGCTTGTGGTACATGAGGCGTCAACTCCAATAGCCGTTCTACTTAAGGGAAAGCATCTATGAACTGAGATGTCTTTACGTTATATGACGTGTAAACGTCAAGGTATGCTCTACTTCTCGTCTCTGGCATCTATAATTGGCTGAGCGATAGCGAAGCCTATTACCCCAGTGATGATCAAAAAGTTTCGTGTCTGTCTATCTGTCTGTCTGTTTGTCTGTAATCACGATAACTCGAGAACGGTTTGAGCTAGGTACCTAAACTTTTTAGCGTAGCTTTGTAGCATGAAAAGCCAGAACTGTATTGATTTTGAGCCCTCTAGATGAAAAATTGATCTGTCAAAAAAATGAACAACGAAAAACCCAAAGTATTGAGAGCGCACTAGCGGCCGGAGCTAGAAGGAGCGCTGCTGCTCAGGCCTTCTTAATTGCAGACTTACACGTACGGAATTTATTTGGAGCTGCAACTGGTCCTTATTTGGCCTTTTAATATTTCTATCAAATGTAAACAGGCATAACCTCGGGCATAACGTGTGCAGTTCTCATGTTGATATAAATTCCCGTTTTACTTTAGAACTCTGAACGTATCCCATTTTGTGTGTGATTCGAAAGTTGGGGAAGAAATGACGTACAGTATAGCCACATACCAGTAATGATGACGTCGTCTCGCACCAACACGCCCGGGAACATGTCCGCTTTACGGCCAGCTTTCTTAAAGTAGACCAACACCGACCAGGACATGTGACCAAGCTGACTCCGGCCAGGGGTCAAACCCCGAAGGGAAGAGTCTGCCTGGCCGCACTGAAGGAAATCACAAGAAAATTAAATGAGAAAAATTGAACGCGTTCATGTATATTGAAAGGAACTATGTAGTGTCCTAAACAGGAATGTTTGGATTATGCCTATCTAAAGACAACTTCGGTTCTTAACTGAGAGTTAACGGCCTATGTAGCTTTTACAAAGCAGAAGAGTGGGCTAGTAGGGAATTCGCTGAATTTTCAGTACTTCATGTCTGAAGTTGGTTTTTTTTACATACCAGTTGTCCGAAAATTCAGACTGTATACGGGTCTGAAATTTCAGTAGGGCCTTACTGTACCACTTAGTCTGAAAATTAAGACAGCCGGTATGAAAATATTTTTGGAAATGTTAAAAATTAACACACAGCGAGTGACTTCACAGGTGTTGGAGTAAATGCCACTGCCCATGTGAAGACATATCTGCCCATTTGGTACTGTCCTTGGTTGGATTCGAACCGCCAACCACCGTAGCTGTTCGGCTGCCGGCTACCTGTGTGGGGAGTGGCGTTCACCCAGAGGATCGTTTCGTTAATTTCAAATAAGTTTTTAATTTCAAATAAGTTTTTAATTTGCGGCATTTCTTTAATTTAAAGAAACTGCTTTGAATCAAAGCAGCCTTATTTAACTTAAAGAAAGGATTTCCTTGAATCAAATTTATTTCTTTGAATCAAAGAAAATAAAAAAATTCTATTTCAATCCAAAGAATCGTTTCTTAGATATAGATATGAAGCAGCGATCTCAAATCCGAGAAAATTCAATTTAGGTCTTTTTCTTTGAATCAAAGATATATTGCTATGAAATAAAGAAGATTGTTTCTTTAAATTAAACAATTATCTTTAAACCAAAGAAGGCCCACCATGGATCAAAACAGGCTGCTTTGATCTAAAAACATTTCTTTACATCTATATTGATTAAAGAATTTCTTTGTTTTAAAGCAGCCTTCGTTGATTCAAAGAAACGATTCTCTGGGTGTTGGCTACTAGTGTGCTTCGTCCACCTGTCCGGTGGACTTTCCACTCAAAATTCATACCGGTAACTCTGAAGTTTAGATTCAATGTATAGTGTAAAAATTTACTTTAAAATATCAAATTTCTCTGTAAATCTGATTTAGCGTAAAAAGTTTAGATTTGCAGTCTAAAGGAAGAAAATTTTGAGTAGTGGTCCGAAAAGAAGATTCATAGTGCCAATTCTGAAAAAAAATAATCTGAATTTTTAGATACTTTTTACAGTAAGGTAATTACAGGTAACTAATGCTATCCCCATGGAAAATTTTACCTAGAATCCACGTCGCATCCACGTCCAGAAGGGTCAAGAGGTGAAAATGAATCATCCAGTTGCTATCTATGTAGACTCTACGTTGACAGAGAGGAGGTTCATCGACACGCTTAATCTTCGCAGTACCTATCTCGACGGTAGGAGGAATTATTGATCTCCCATCCACGTGGACAGCATGAGGTTTTACTGAGTGTGGTAATCACCTAGCATTTACGTTGGTTGCACGCTGATTCGACGATGCCATAATATCCACCTAAACTCTACGTCACAGCACGGAATTGTGAAGTCTCCTTAAAGACATGTTACAGAGAGCTCCTCGGAAAAGAGCGCGGAATACAGGGCACCGAATTTAAAAAAAAATGTTCAAGTTGAGGTTAACGTCAGCAGATTGGTTCAGGTAGCGCGCATATAACTGTACGATAGGCAACACGAGGGATCACCCGCGCGCTATTGTCTGCCCACAAGGTAAAGCGCGCCAACTGGTGACTGGGATATCTGAACGTCAGCAGAGGGCGCCACTGGTACATAGTTTGGCATGATAATAACGCGCCGGAGGTCCTCTCGTCGACAACCGGACAAGTACCAGCCTGTCCCCAGGCACACTGTTCATGTGCAATGGGAGATTTTTGAATGAAGTGTACCCTTGAGTACGCATGCGGTACTGAGGGCACCTCTGGACTGAACTATTCCTGGGACCCAAATTTCCACATTTCGACTAAACAAAGATGACCACACAGACCGATGTGTACCTCCTCCGCGATAAAGTATGCCCAACATAGCAGCACCATTGCGTCCAAGTAGAAAACGTATTAATCACGTTGGGATCTATGGTCAAAATCCAGCAACGCTCCGATCTACGTTGTACTGACCTAGACCATCTACGTCCTGTCGACGTTGCTGCGACGTGCGTTTCCCATGGGATAATTACAGGTGAAGACAGGTAGGGGACGGAGAACCACTTTACTTTACCACCTACGCCCCCTAGGTCCCGAGTCTATAAATATTAGCTTAATACAGGTTTACAAAAGCTTTTGTAGGCTGAATAAAGGGTTACAAAAGCTAAATATTTGTTAAAATAGGTGTTAAACAGTAATACTGGAAGTATCATCTGCTAAAAATGTTGGACGACACTCCAAACACTAAAGCCATATACAGCTCCTCAAAAGAGGGAGGTTTTACCTCTTGCCACATTGAACTGATCATTGTTTAGTAATTCGTCTCTTACTGTTAGTTTTGACATTTTCTCTGCATCAGGCAAACCACAGGCAGAAAAGAAATAGCTGAGCAGGTAAAACTTAGCTGGACGGCTAATTCCAGTAGCTATACATAGATAGCTAAAATGATAGCCATGTAGCTAAAAAAAATAGCTGCATTGAATTAGCTATCTCTGCTACAAGACATTTGCTCTCCTAGGTAATGCACAGTATAGCTGTGGAGCTCAATAATTAGCACATGGTGCCCAGACTTTAAACCTCGCAGTCTGGCCAAACTAAGCCAAAACTTTTGGGCATTTTAAGATATTCTTCACACAAGCCCTCGATCAATTAAGAGGTGGATTATGTCGGAGAAAACTTTGTCCAAACTGTACAATATTTGTTTAAACCGAGACAACATTTTTTTAAATAACAATCTGGTACACTTTACCTATGCAGGTTCTAGAAAAATCGGTCGAGACAACACGTTTTGAGATTAGTTTAATGGAAAAACGTCAAGGGGGCAGACCTGTGAAATGTAAGGGTTAGCAGAATCGTCACTAAATAAAAACCACTCGCCGCATCGATTTAGGGTTAAAGATGTATTAAGAGCATAGATGGACGCTAATTTTGCCGTTGGCACCAGTACGCACACTCTCCAGGAACATGCCTATCTTCGCTTTCAACTGGAACGATGCCGTCCTTCCCGGTGTGCACGATTGCTGCGCAACGTATGGGTCTGCGGCGGGCAAACAAAATTGCTAGTTTCTCTTAAAAACATGCCCCTAGTGGTTGACCTGGTGGTTTTGCAACTTTCGAAATTGAAGTACTTGAAAAACATCACTATGAACGGAACATTTTTTTTTCATTTTTTTCGTATTTCAGCTATATAATATTTTAAGTACTTCCATCTCGAAATTTGCAAAACCCCCAGTTCAACCACTAACGGCATCTTCTACGAGTTAGTGGCAATTGTTGACAGTCGCAGACCAATCCGTTGAAGCACAGACTGCGTCGTCTAGTTGGAGGTAAAGATGGGCATGTTCCTGGAGAGTGCGCGCACCATTGCGAACGGCAAAATTAGCGTCTATCTAGACTCCCTCTTAATACACATTTAATCCCAAATTGATGTGGCGTGAAGTTTTAATGTGGTGACTATTTTCCAAAACCCTTCAATTCACAGGTCTGCCCCCTTAACAATCTTGTCAACTGCGAAACGAACCCCCCTTTTAAAAAATGTTGTCGCCCTTGTTGTATCTGATGTTGTTGATGCGTCTTTTTGCGTGATATCTTTATGCATTAGTCTATGGATCTTTACTTTTATAATTGAACATTATTTTGGGGGTGGGCGCTGGGCAGTGCTCGCGAGGAACCGACTACTCAGAGAGCAAGGTGATACGACCCTAACGGGTTCGTTTAAAAAGGGAGCCGCTTCGCATTTTGAGTTGGGCGTCCATCTAGATAGTTGAATGAAATGGTTCTTGTATACAATTTTAAAAGCGATTCCGTCCTGCTACTCCCACCTTGTTTAGCTTGCGGGCAGTGGTTGGTACCCCTTGGTCCGAGCTTTTCGTCGCTATTTTCTCTCGAAGCCACAATTTCACGCCATCGTCGTTTAGATCTGTTATGACCCAACGGAGGCTATCGTCCTTTCCGAAGTCGTCCTTCCAAAAGTTGAAGGAGAGAATTCCATGAAGAAACCAAGAATCACGTTTCCGAACGAAGAAACCTGCCCCAACTCTTGTAAGATTCGACACTGCATAAAATACCTCAAAATTTAGTAACAAATAAATATAAATATACACATGTTGGGAGGGTAATTGTGTAACCGACTCGGTGAAAGCTCTGACCTTGCACTGGTCCCGTGCAGAATCGATCTGGTGTAATGTAGACTTGCGGAATTCTCGTAGTCATAAAGAGGCAGCGGTCGCTCCTGTAGTTAACATATGGCACGGCCTCAATACTTGATTGGAAATCTAAGAGAGAGACTTGCCACGACTCCGTCTGCACAAAAACCAAAACCAAACAAATGTCATTCTAAGTTGCAGTTAAGGTTTTTACTCATAATTTGATGTGGTCTCTTAATGGGTGACTTACAAGTTAAAGCAGTAGTATACGTGTATACCACTGCTGTGACATCACATTCAAATGCTGTGACGTCACATTCTGATGATGTGACGTCACATTCAAATGTTGTGGCGTCACACATAATGTAAATTGGATCACATTCCTGACAGTATCGGGCCACATTCATTGTAACGTGACATCATCGATTTGCCTTGCCCTACGTAAGTCCCGTAACAGTAATCAAATGGAGTTACATCTTGTAACTAGAGTCTAGTTCCTATCTTGTGATGTTACGAAAATTGGAACTGTACAAGATGTAACTCCATTTGATTATTGCTACGGGTCTAGTTACTAGACCGTGCATACCAGTTATTATTTATATTAGCATATGTACTTCTTTGACCTCTAATTTAATGTTTAAAGATCGCTCAATTGGTCCATTTTCTCCAAAATTGGGAAAATTCATTTGAATATCTGAGGTGAAACGAAGTTATACACAACGTCTTTAGACTCAATTTCCGACGTATATTCCCAGTCAAACGGATTTTGTCAAAATTACATCATTTTGATGTCATTGTCAAGATTTGGTCATTTTTTTTTACATCTTGATGTCATTTTAAGATCATTTGATGTCATTTGATGTCAAAATGACATCAAGATGTAAAACGAAAAAGACCAAATCTTGACAATGACATCAAAATGATGTAATTTTGACAAAATCCGTTTGACTGGGTTACCGCTTTGGTCTTAGTTTTGACCAACGACCAAAACCTTTGAGTGCTGACTGAATTTTCAATGTAAGGTATGGAAGCCCATAAGAAACCAATGGTGAACCTCAACCCTCTGGCGCGAACACTTACTTTTTTCCAAAAACTTCAGACTTCCCAGTTTTCCTTTTTGACACAAAACGAAACTTTTCCACAACAAGCGCCGAGTGGATCGAACATTCGGTACTTTTGGCACACACTACTATATTACGGGCGTTATGTTACAGGTACAACGTTACATAAAAACCGTTCCTTAACAGCAACGTAGAACGTTACTCGTCCCTGGTAGGCGTACTTACCTGGTAATATGTCAAGTTGTAACGATGTGACATGGTATTTTTACTAATAGAGGGCCCTAACCTAGTACCTACCATCTTTTTAAGGGTAATCTGCACTGAAATGGCCACCCCCATCAGTAAAAAGAGAAGATTTGAAAGCGAGCTAAGCTATATTCAATTAAGCATTCGCTTGAGCCACGCGCCCCCAAGCGTACGCTACGCTTGGCGCGGCGCGAGTCTCGGGCTGCTTGGGGCGGGAGGGGCGGGGGAGCGGACGGAGTGGGGGGTCCCGTCCCCACCTGTCCCCTCGCCCCGACGGTCTCGCCGCTGCCCCTTCCCCCCGAGCCGAGGTGAGGCCGAGATGACCCGAAGTGACTTGGACTCGGCAGACTCGTGTTCTGATGTTGGTTCTGATTGACATTGAGCATCTTTGTTTTTCGTGTTTCTATTGTCTTGCTACCGGCAGTCAGGGTAACAAAGGTTAGGTTCTCGTGTTACTTATCTCCTCTTGTGGATGTATCTTTTCAATTGTAAAAATGGATTTTGAGGCATTGGCCGTGTTAGCTGTACAAGTTTTTTTTTT
>NW_026267434.1:3145-21119 GCF_000697945.3 Frankliniella occidentalis | reverse complement strand
TGGAGAAACTCAAGCGGCTGTTGGAGCTTGACTTCATGGGGCAGTCGACGTTGAGCGGAGTTGGCAAAGGTGCGCAGCTCCGAAGACGATCTGTTGGTAGTGGGCCAGCGCCTGGAGATTAGCCACACTACACGGGCCATGGTACGCGCCTAACAGGACTCAGAGCCACTAATATGGTGGATGGACCTGTAGGCGATCACTTCTCGTCTTGCGGTACCCTAACCGGACGGCCCGACACATGTGTCAGGAGTCTTTCCGCCGGCGGGACCTCAACTCAAGGCCGAGAAGTCATAAACCAGCAAAACCAGCATTTCATGGCTATGATGATGGCAGCGGCTCGTGTTGCTGCCAATGAAATAATGGAGTTAGAGGAGGATTTTGGAGGACTCAGTGAGTAAAATTTTGAAGAGGTTGATTTGAAATTTTCATGCTTGACACTTCTGTAATGTTTGATATTTTCTGTTTTCAGACTTAGAAGAAATGGGTGAGTGGTGGGTCAAAGTCACAGTCAATCTTGATGACTACCACAGAATGGGAGACCCTTGCTTCCAAATCCATTTTAGAATGACAAGGACAGTGTTTGAGGTGAAGAAAGCTCCTCTGATGAGTTACTTGTGAATTGAAATCACTAATGAGCAAACACTGATTTTTTTTCATTATGTCTTCAGATGCTAGTGGAAACCGTGAGTGATCATTTAGTTGATAGTGATAAACTGAAAGGAGATAGAACTCCCTCCCAAGATATTATGTTAATGGTCGTTTGGTTACTGGCTACACCAGATTCATTTAGGAGTGTGTCGCTCAAATTTGGTGTTAACCCTGGCACTCTATATTATTTTCATTTTTATGTTATCGAGGCTTTGAGAAAACTTTCTCCCAAGTTCATTAGATGGCCAGATGCCGAAGAAAGGGAAGTAATTAAAGCCACTTTTGAAAGAGCCACGGGCTTCCCTGGTATTGTTGGTTTCATTGATGGAACACATGTTTCCATCACTGCCCCACTAGTAGATGCAGCCCAGTACACGAACCGCCATGATACATACAGTATAAATGTGCAGGCGGTAGTTGATAGCACTTTGTTAGTGCGTCACCTGCATGTTGGCGAAGTTGGGTCCATGCACGACAGTAGAGTTTTTAGGAGAAGTCCTTTGTTTAAAGATCTCTTAACTGGCCCTCCTGGTCAGTTCATTTCTAATGACGAACACCTGGTTGGAGATGGAGCATACACTCAGTGTGAGTTTGTAAGTAATTTCTCCTTGGATACTATCTTAATTAAATTGACAATTTATTTTGTCAATTATTATTAATTTTGTGTTGAACTGCTTTTCCTTGTAGGTCATGGTTCCATTTCGCAACAATGGCCACTTGAATGCTTCTCAGTTAAATTATAACAGAAAACTTTCGCAGAGCAGAGTCAGGGTCGAAAATGCTTTTGCTCGTGCTAAGGGAAAGTGGCGGAGGCTAAAATTTTTGCACGCAAGAAAGCAGGAGGTAGTGGTAGATCATATAACTGCTTCATTTGTCCTCCACAATTTTGTCTTACTCCATGGAGAACCTATGATTGATGTAAGTCAAGTTTCATTCATGCAGTCTTCTCTGTGGACATATCAATCGTTAATTATTGTTGTATATTTTCAGGATGAAGAATTAGGAAGACCTGTACGTGTCAATGAGGTTCTAGGTAATGAGGACTTTGAAGGGGAAGAAGATGATGAAGAGTTTGATGAAGATAACCCAGAATTAGCTCAACTATTCGAAGCTTCTAATGCCTTAGGCTTGGAGAAGAGGTTGTTGTTTATGGACCATGTTCTTGCCCACTAATATTGATTGTTCTTTGTGTAAAAGTTTGAATTAGATATATTTTTTTGAATTGAAATTGAAAAGCTATTAATTCCAGACAATACTTCATGTGAGGGAAAAAAGGGTGATACATTTATGAAGACATTTAATTGTCAAACTTAAGTTTTAATTAAACAAAAAAAATAAACTTTCATATTAAAGAATTTAAAACAAAACGTAAAATTGCCAGCGTGTCAAAAGAAACAAAAGTAAAATCTGCTAGCACAACAGAAGACTAACACAGCTTCAGGGAGGTCACATAGTACGTAAAATCAAAGTAATAAAAACTTAACTACTTTTAAGTCTTAGTAGTCTGGTTAACCGCCTTTGCAATAAGCATTCGCAGCAGCTCATTTTGAACCTCACATTGACTGGCGTAGGTTTCATGCATTTGCTCCATTTGTTGTATAAGACGATCTTGCTGATGCACTCTTGTTTCCTGTGCCTCAACAGTCCTAGACTTGAAAGTAGCTTTAGTCTTAGATGAAGTGCCAGCAGGCGGCTTCTTGTCTTTCTTTGCTGGTTCACTCTCTGAGCTAACCCTTGTTCTAGATCCAGATTGAGAAGGCTGGGATTTGCTACCATCTTTGACTTTGTAGTTGCTTGAAGTCCCAAGGGACATGGTGAGTGGAGGTTTCATGGCCGCAGTATTGCCAAACAGAGCATTCATTTCCTTGAAGTACGGCCACACACTGGGAGATGCCCTGGTGTTGTGGCACTCATCGTAATCAATGTTATACCTGGTTTTCAAGTCACGGAATTTATCCCGGCATTGCTTGCCAGTAGCAGTGACATTATGGGGAACCATGGCTGCTGCTATCTCACAGAATAAGGTAGCATGCCTGACATGAGATTTAGTACCATCAAAGAAAGGTTGCTTTGATTGGTACAGGCTAATTAGAAGCTTTATGGTGGCATCATCCCAAAGTTTATGATATGCAGCAACAGAGAAATAATTTTGAATTAGAAATCAAAGTAAAAATAAAACAACTAGGTAGATGACACAGCGCAATGGAAACTCACGAGAAGATGTTGGCAGTGATACCTCTGGTGGCATCACAAAATCCAGAGGAATATCATGAATCTGACACAAAAGATCATAATAGGGTACTTTTACACCACTTAAACACCACCAGTATACAACAATTTATTAGAGAAGTATTCACACAGGCTGAAGAACTTTCCTCTGCAAAGTTCCCATGTCACACGATAGTGCTCTCCTCCTTCTTCTTTCATGGCCCTTGCAATCTCTTTCCAAGTGTTCACAGGAACGGTTTGTTGTTGAACCTTCTCTTTTTTAGTCAAACATTCTTTTAAGAGCATTTGGACTTGAGGTGGAGGCCAGACAAGGTCTGCTTCGGAGCAGAGATTCCTTCGTGACGGAGTCTTCCTCTGCACCAAGCTTCTGGGAGAAGAAGTTCCTCCACCACCAGCTTTTTTACGGGGTGTTTTCTGAGGTGTCCTCAACATCTCTTGAGCGGCTCCATCTTAAAAACAAACATGCAGAACTGGTTATAATTGGTAACAAGTATTGCAATATTTTTTTCTGAGAATAATAAGGTATTCCAACCATTTTTCTGAAATTTCTTTCTTGCAGGAGACCTTAGCAGATTTTGATTATCTGTAATAAAAATATAATTAATACGTTGCATTGATAGATATTAATGTTTGAACATGAAATAAGTTGCAAAGAGGATATCTATATGTTTGCACAGAATATATCATGATTAAACAAGATAGTTACCATCAACTAGAGTTTGATTAATGGCATCTTCTTCCATGATGTGCAAATCAAGAAAGTGAGTTTCAACCTCCCCATTGTTCTCTGATTGGATTTGAGTACAGTTTTCCAAATCTGGCAATAAAGAAAATAATTAATCACTAGGACATATGTGAAATGTATTAATGGTCACACAACAGCGTTCAAAGTGCACAATTAATGCATACAGGGTGCTGGGCTTTGCTGCAGTTGAGTGCTGGACATTGGGGGATTGTAAGACTCCTAATCTGTGTCAATGTCAGAAGTATTGCCATTATTGAGGACATTCGCAGCTGGAACAGATAAAAGTAAAGTTAATAAATAAGAAATTTAACTGTTTCAAAAGTTTATGACACACAACTTAAAAATTCAGAACGAACAGGATGTTAGCAAGTTTAAGAATCCAGGTGGTGAGTAAGTAGATCCAACAACTGAGGTAGCACTGCTGGGTTGAAAGGGTCCAATGGGCGGACCACTCTGGCTTGCCGATCCAAAACCTTCAGTGGCAGTGAGTTCACAATTGCTTTGCTGGTCATATAACAGATCAGGACTAAAGCCTGCAAAAAATACATGTATTTCAGAAATCAAAGTCAGGATTTCAGAGTAGGCTTTCTCATTTTGGAGATACTAACCTTCTGGTGCTAAAGTCGCCTCACCAGCTATGATGGGATCATCAAAAATGTACACCATTTGCCAATAATGCTCCCATTTTTGGTTATTCTATCTTTGGCTTTCTTAAAACTGCTCTTTAAATTCCTGATTTTCTCCTTTAGCTGTTCCCAGCTGTAGTCGAGGTTGTCTGGACCGTAGTAAAGCTTATCAGATAAGATTTGCCACATGGGCTCTGGAACAATTTTGGGACGCACCCACTTTCTAAAGGGAGCGCAGACCTGCAGGAACTTGTAGGTCGTGTTGCCCTTCCAGACAGCACCTGTTTTGCCCTGGGCACGACTGCTTTGGGGCCTGCATTGAGGAGAAGGGCCAGCAATGACGTTGGGCTCTGCGTCTGCTCCAGCTACCACAGAAACAAAGACACCGGTGAATAACGTCATAAGACTTCACGATTGATTGGAATGACAACATGTGCTACATAAATGGCGTTGAAAAAGAAATCACTTACAACGGACACGAGCAGGTGAGGCCACTGAGCTCCTATCCCACCTCCGCACAGGCTCTTGATTGGACTTCAGCTCCGCGAGCAGGCGATATCTCTTTATGTGGTCTATGGGGAACAAAAATTGTGATAGCGCATTAAATTGGGTGCTGACTACATTATAACGTGATACCTGACGTGGACTGAGTAAGGTTAGAAAATTATACACCTACCAATGTCGTACATATCGGCTTCCCTTTGAGGGATCCTCGTAACATAAACTTCGCCAGCCTCATCATACACACTGTAATCTACGAGATCACTCATCTCAAAAACGTACAATATACTATGCGAGCTATTTTTAAATTCAGGTAGTATTAAAACTCCTAACTCCCACTTGCTCACACGGTTGTCAGATCTGTTCCCGCCAAACACACATGACGTCACCAACTTCTTTGCGTCTTCTTCAAACTCCGTCCACTCTGTCTTTCATTTGTTTTCCGAACCGACCGGAGGCAGGCGAAGGTGGTCGAAGGAACCGGCTCGGCTCGTGTGTGGGAGGGAGGAGTAGTGACCCCCCACTCCGTCCGCTCCCCCGCCCCTCCCGCCCCAAGCAGCCCGAGACTCGCGCCGCGCCAAACGTAGCGTACGCTTGGGGGCGCGTGGCTCAAGCGAATGCTTAATTGAATATAGCTCTAATAACACTGATTTATTGGCACTCAATTTGGCTGTAGTAATCTGGGGTAAAGCTCTCTGGAATCAGAACGGCAAGCGAGGGAACAATTTAACTTGATCAGATCTTGAAAATTATATTTGGTTTAAAATTTGACGTCTAAGAAAGATCTTAAATTTGTCATTGTTTAAAACTAGTCAAAATTATGCCTCTTACAATTATTTTAAAATGGAATGACATAAAAATAAATATACAAATCTGTTGAAGCTAATTTGCACAGGACCGTTAAAATCATAGTCGCCAAAAGAGTGTATCTCTGTAACTGAAAACCGCATGCGCAGAGAATTTTTGGAGCCTTAAAAACTTTGTACCAATAAAGAGTGTTTACTTTTAATAAAACCTATGTTTAAATGGAGAACTATTGACTTCAGGACCAAACAGTCTTTGGTCTACAGAAAAGATGTAGAGAAATAAAAGTCTTATTAGTTGCAAAGGATATATCAGTTACTAGAAGATGTGCTTGTACATACACTTGGAACAGGAATTCTATATATTGTCAGTGTAGCATCCCCTGAACTTTCCTCGGGTGTTATTAACATATCATTAAGGTTGTTACAGCGCTGCATCGTAGAAACTTACCACTCCCATCTGGTAGCGTTTCAAGCTTGGCAAATTAGTTTCGTCCAAAAGATTGGAGCAAATTCTGGTGCTCGTTTTGAATGGTGTCTTGAGTCGAAGTACCGCAACGTCGAAAGTTCGTGTGGTTGTGTAAGAGTCACGGTCGCGCTCTCGAACATCAACGGAAACAATCTGCAAATCAATTGGCTCGTTTTGGTGGAGAAAACATTTTGCTTACTGTCATAATGCAACCACTTCTCTTAAGAATAAAACCTGAAGAATCTAGTAGAGTCTAAAGCGATACACGGTGAAAAGCGACCCCTGGGATTCCCGGAAGTTTTCTTGGCAGCTGGAAGGTTGCCCTGCAAATTTGCAATTTTACCAGAGGTAGTTCTGGGTTTTCCAGATCCCCTAGGAATCATTGCTTGTTTCCAGGGCATCCACTAAAGTACTGGGGTTCCAACTCTCCTGGGAATCCCAGGACTCGTTTTAACAGTGTACACTGTTAATTGGCTGAGCGATAGCGAAGCCTACCTACTGATGATCAAAAAGTTTCGTGTGTAGGTGTGTGTTTGTCTGTAATCACAAAAACTAGAAAAAGCTAGGTACCTGACATTTTTAGTGTGGCTTTGTAGCTTAAAAAGCAAGAACTGTATTGATTTTCAGCCCTCTAGCCAAAAAGTTGACCTTTCAAAACAATCAAAAGCAAAACAACAACACCTTTGAATTATTTTTTTTTATCTTTCTACGAGGTAACTCGTCAAAGTAGTACCCGTAAGAACAAAATGTTGTCCGTTTGGCTCTAACCGTTTACGTGCCAGAGGGCGTTTTTCAAATAGAAATGACCCCGTAACATTTTTAAGAAAATTCTCAGATACTTATGGCGTCTGGTGGGGTAACAAATAAAAAAAAAACTCCATAATTTGTGACTTTTGGGGCCGAAGGCTTATGTAAGACAGTGCCTTTTGCCCGACCCGGGTGTCAGCGCTGCAGGCCTGTGTAGATGTATACGTCAGGCATGTCGCAGCGTAGCCTAACACTGTTTCGTGAGAAATCGCGAAGCCTGTTACGCGAAACGTGGTCTGGCGTACACCTACCTACACTGCTATAAAAACCCTGAAAATTCAGACTAACTTTTTGCTGTCAGATTGGGGTATTCATACAATTTTGTCATAATTTTCAGTGAACGTCTGAAATTCCATAGCTTTGGGTCTAAAAAAAGAGTTCAGTCAAGAAAATGTTAAAATTCAGAGTTTTTATTCAAACGAACTTCTGAGTCTGAAATTCAGACAAGAAAAGTATGAATATTAAGTTTAGTCCCGTAGTCCAGGAAAGATAGCTCAAAAACTGTCCAAAGCTGGAAAAAAATCACTCACACTCTTTTCCGACTGTTTCCGACTCACAAGACCGTTCGTTACAACATATCGAAGTTCACCAAAAATCCCCGCATTAGCATTCTTGTAGTACCCTGTAAAACATAAACCTAATTTGATGAATTTCAGTCAAAATGTAAATTCTGTTCAGGTTGCTCGAACGGGTTTTTAAATTGCAAGTTAATGCTAGTTTATATCAGTATTCTGATAAACAAGCTAGGCTCTTCTGCCAAACCAAGTTGCCAGCTCCGCTTCGCTCCACCGGCAACTCGGTTCGGTAGGGAGCGGGCCTAGCTTGGCCTGTCGGCGGCGTTTAGGACGGGCCTTCGGCCTTCGGCCCGTCCCTTCTGAATTTTTATGGTTTAATATAGCTTCTATCGGAAAACGGGCCTTCGGCCCGTTTGAGTGGCGTCTCGCTTCGAACCATCTTTTTGACAAGAACACTGTAAAAAAAGTTGTACTGAATTTTCAGTACTTTTAGTCTGAAGTTTTTTTACAGACCAGTAGTCTGAAAATTCAGACTGCACCTGGGTCTGAAATTTCAGTACTACCTTACCATACCACTTAGTCTGAAAATTCAGACAGCCGGTATGAAAATATTTTTGAAAATGTTAAAAATGAACACATAGCGAGCCACTTAACAACAGTGGGGGTAGAGAGCTATACCTAGGTGAGGACATATCTGTCCATTCGGCACTGCCCTTGGTTGGGATCGAACCGCCAACCTCCAGGTTCGGAAGCCGCAACCTTAACCATTCAGCTGCCAGCTACGTGCGTGGTGGTCAGCACCGGCTACTGGTGTGCTTCGTCCGCCTGTCCGGTGGGATTTCCACTCAAAATTCATACCGGTAACTCTGAATTGTAGATTCAGTGTATAGTCTAAAATTATACTTAAAAAATATTCAGACCAATTGGCTCTGAAAACCTGATTCAGAGTACAAAGTCTGGATTTTCAGTCTAAACTCAGAAAATTGTGAGTAATAGTCTGAAAACAAGATTCAGACTGCCGATTCTGAAAAAGATCTACTGAATTTTCAGAATTTTTTTTACAGTGAACCTTTGTTGTCTACTTCGTAATCTAAACTCAACGCATACGAAGCATTTTTTTATAAGCTGAACATCTTTGGCTGTGTGTGCCGCAGTTTGTAGAATACATGCAAGTTATGCCAAATCCATTCTAAGTTATTGATGTTAGCTTATGGACCCAATAACACACCTATGAAAAAATATATAAGACTAGAAGAAGTTACAAATATATTTCCAGGCAAACTCTGAATGGCTCCACACGTTTCCGAACAACGAAATAAATGTTTGTTTGTTTCTTTTCGAATGGGATTTTACACATTTTATTAATCATGTGCCACCATAAAATAAGCCCACTCTTCTGCTTTGAAGACAATTCTGAACCGAAGTGCACTCCTGAAAAAAAATGTATTTCTGTTTTGGCCATATTGGTAAGAAAAACCCTCTTTTGAAAGTAAACAGTGAAAGCCAGACGGACGACATTTTAGACCAGAGGGTTCTTTCACGATTTACCCCTTTGGAGACCATAAAATATTTTTTTAAATTCATTTATTAAGTTTTGGGCCACTTTTGTAAGTAAAGCTCCCTCTAGCGCCTGAACAGTGAGAGATAGAGCCAAACGGACGAAATTTGCGCCCAAAGGACACTACTTTCTCCAGTTACCCCTAAGGAGACCATCAATTATTTTCTAAAATGAGGTATTTTCCGAATTAGAAGAACAAGAGGAATATCGTCTGCTGCCGGACCATCACAAAGCGTCGACCAATCAGAGAGAGCCTCTCTCGGCCTCTCTCGTGGCCGGCTCCCGAAAGGCCGTCTCTGATTGGTCGAGGCTTTGTGATGGTCCGGGAGCAGACGATATTCCTCTTGTTCTTCTAATTCGGAAAATACCTCATTACTACATTTATTTTTGGGCCACTTTTGTGCGTTAAACTCCCTCTAGCGCCTAAACGGTGAAAGATAGAGCCAAACGGGCAAAATTTTAGCCTGGAAGACTCTGCCTGTACCAGTTACCCCTTGGGAGACCATACAAAAAATATTATTTTCCCACTTCTTGGACCAACCCCTACTTCTTTATTACCCCCTCAGATCCACTCAGGGGTGGTTGTGAGGATTTGCACCAACCGTTTCGTTGTCCAGAAGTGACAACAATACCCTAAAATTTCAGACCTCCAGCTATCGTCCTTCTTCGGAAACGGACGGACGGACAGACGGACAGACACTTTTGGGGCACGTATTTAAACCTTGGATACCCCCATTCACACCCTTGAGGGTAGTTGCCGGGATTTGCCGTAGGCGTTTCGTTCTCTAGTAGTAAACTTTAAGATAGCCTGAATATTTTAAGTCTCTCTCTTTCTTGTGGAACAGACAGACACACAAACAGACACGAGGTCATTTACATATGCATAAGCCCGCTGGATAGATTTCTCAAAGCAGAAGGGCGGGCTAAAAAGGTCAGAACTTCACGAAGAATTCGTTGTGAAAGAAGTTGCCAGAACTCTTCGTCAAAAATTGATAGCTTCAGAAATTATTACAGTTGGTTCACAACTACTTCCAAGTAAGATAGCAAAATGCACTATTTTTGACTAAAAAGAAGTGTTGTGATTGCACATTTGCTTCGTGTCGTGAAAGTGTTGGGAAATCATAAAATATTTTTAACGGTATATATTATGAGTGAGAAAAGGGGGGGGGGGATGTTTAGGTGCCTGGGTGCATTACTTTTTCAAGTATCCTAAACCACTTGAGCTGAAGAGACTCGATTTGGAGTGGCATCATTATTAATGAATACCCTTATTTCGAAGCTAATCGTGTATACAATTCGGAAAGTATTCCATAGGTTTAGCTTCGTGTCAGCAAAAAGACCGGAAAGAAGCCAAACGTCATTCGAAACCAGAACAGATGAAACCCGTTCCTAAATTTACGATGGAAACTCAGGCCTAGGTTCGGAGAGCTGTTAGAAGTTTCCCCACTTGAGACATTAGGCGTCTGCCACTGGGGTTGATCCACACGACACGGATCCGTCCAGGGTCTATGGTGCGCACGGAGCCGGTGTCATTCCAGATGTTCGGAGGATCAACAAGGTAGTTGGCGTCTGTAATTAATCGCATAGTTAACTTCTTTTGTACACACTGTAAAAAGCTTAAATGCTATGCAACGTTACGAACAAGTTTCAAATTGTTCGTATTGTAAAGCGATTGTTTGTAGAGCTAGGCAGGTTCTTACAAACAATCGGTTTGCATTACGAACTATTTATTCGTAAGCTTACGAACAATAAGTTCGTAATACAACGCTTCGAAATCCTTCGTAAGCTATGAAGGTTCCGGTTTGCATGACGAACCTAGTGTTTCTGAGCAATTTACAAAGCAATATTGTTGAATGAGCAGCATCTTTTTATAACACTGGGGTGGTACAGTTTATCATTGGTTAGGGAAAAGCATGGTAGATGAATCCGCCGAGATGTGCACATTTTCATGACAGATTCTGAATGAACTTTTCTGTTCTTGATACGAGCGAATCTTTTCATAGATCGACAATCGTGAGTCATAGAATCAAAGTTGTACACTAGCAAAGCTCATAAGTACCCATTCTTATTCATCACAATGCGTTCCGGTGACACCTTAAAAATTTCAGATCTCTAACTTATGCAGGGCCGTCGGACTAGCGCGGGTTCTAGTTAAATATTTCGCTTGTTGAATATTTAGCTCCTCCACTAAAATGCGTCTGTATAATTGAGAACTTTTTGAAGATAATACTAGTGTTAGTTTATTTAACAATACTTATCAAAACATATTTTAAACCTTTTTAAGCTTTAATAAGAAGTTAAAGACCCAGAAGGAGAAAGGCCTAGTTTGGATGGGGGAAAGGGGGGGGGGGGTGAGCACTTTGTGCGATCGCATGATCGCATAATTTTTCAAATGAATAATGATCAATAGTTTAGGGATATGCATCAACGTCTGAGCTCATTACCGGAGTGCATTATTTCGCATAATACGGGCTGGATCGCATCATAACGCATGAGACGCACAGATATCGCATACTAATAACGCAAAATGACCAAAAAATAAAGAAAGGACAAGTCTAGGTGCGCAAGGTTCGTGGTTCGATTCCACCTCGTGGCGGCGGCTGGTTTTTCGTGCGGCTTGAGTTTTGGTCATCATTCAGAGATTATTTCGCCATTAATTTTTCGCCAAACTGACCACTTCCATGGCAAATTAATGACCTAGCTATATGTACGCCAGACGACGTCTCGCGTAACAGGCATCGCGATATCTCACGAAACACTGTTGCGCTGCGACGCGCCTGACGCACATATAGCTAGGCCTGTGGCGCTGACACCCAAAACGAGTTAAGGAGAGGGTAAAGGGGATCAGGGCCTTCCGGGCCTAAAATTTGACATACTCGAACCATTTGTCGGGGTCTTTTACTCTAAAAATTAGGAAAATGATACTTCTGCTGTTCGTTAACGGTTTTCACTTTTAGCTCGAATTTTGACAGATTGTTATGTAAAAATCAACGTTTTAGAGATACTAGATAATAGGGACCCTTAACCCAAAAAAAGGGTTCGGTTCGACCCGTAATGTGTGGTTTAAGTATTACTCCCTTTACAATTTTCTGACATGAAGCCGTTTTTACGATTTAAAAGACCATTTTGTCTTTTCCACGTTGTTTTCGCCAAGAAATGTCCCATGGCGCCGAAACGGTACAACATAGAGCAAAACGGACGAAATTGTCGGCCATAGGCTTCTATTTTCACGAGTTACCCTATAGGAGACCATAACAAAATATTTGGAAAAACAAATATTTTGTTGCCTGTGGTTTTCGATTTTTAAAAAAGTCAATTTTTGAGCTACTGCATGCTTATCTTCGAACTCGATCTGTCTTTTTATGATACCAAACGACCCTGAAATTCCCAGATTGCTCTCTATCTTATTTTTTTAAAGTCAAAATTGGTTGGATCAAGGCAAATGTTCTTGACTGAAACCGTGATCAAGTACAGTGTTCTTGATCCAAGAACTCAGTTTTCTGGGTGCGCAGTAAATACCGAATACCAACAAGTATGCAGTATTTCCTGCTTTCAAGTACACACTTGGGGCTCCAGTGCATCATACTCCGTGATCATGCGAACATGCTGTCCCACTGTTGTACTTGACGCGCATTTTTCAGAAAAACGGTAAATATTTTGTCACTTACCCGTTACAACAATATCGCTTCGAATTAGCACTCCCATGTTAAACAGCTTTTCATTGCTGTCAATATTGACTGCCACGGTCCAAGGCAAGGGACCAGAAAGTGTTTGGTTCTTCACTAGTGAAAATATAGGAACAGTCGTCTGGCCGCACTGAAAGAGACAAGGTCGAGATCGATTAAAAGAGTTATTGGATTACCGAAAGCGTAGCCTGCGAAGATACTCCCTAATCCTCCGATGAAAAAAAGTTGACCGCCACGGTCTTTCGAACCGGTACAAGGATGCAAGCAAAGTGGTAAGGGAAGGTGGGGTATATTGGGACACGGGGTACGTTGGGACAGTAGCCTCATCTATTTCTAACAGAATTTACATGCTGAAAAAAATTTACAGATCGCTCATGTGAGCATATTTCATAATGACATCAGTGTTGGGACGATTGCACATCATGTCAGATTTACGGAAAATATCAAATAACGATGAGCTCAAAAATCTGTTGAAAGTAAGATACCCTTTTATTTTAGTTTGCAATGTTCTAGGCGTACTGAAATGCGAGAGCTAATCGCGCAAGTGGCTGGTCGGTAGGTAGTTCCTTACGACACATTTGGCAAGTAAGGATTTTGAGTTTAATCCCAAAATACCCATGAAAAGGAAAGGAATCACGGGGAAGGCGATTAAGTGCACATTGGGACAGTTCATCAAAAGTGACCGATGTAACACTTCAAAAAAACCAAAATTGTCTCATTGTGTAGATAACTGGCCTTTTTGGACTTCCAGACCGCAAGGCGGTATGTATGCTGTACATTTCACAGGAAAGCGCGTCAACTGTCCCAATGTGCCCCATTCCATATATTCTTATTGTTGTAACTTACAGCCAGGAAAGAGGTGTTTGAGGAATAATTAACCAAGGGTTCAACTTAAGTATGTTAGAATGTATTATCAGAATTGTAGCACAAGTAAACACACGTCCACACAGTACAACAGCTGGAGAGCGAGAGTGAGTGGAAACTGGATACAGAGAGCAGGAGCTCCAGCAGCGCGCTTAAGTGGTCACTACCCACACTGCAATAAGGGGCGACATAGTTTCAAAAGAGTCCGATAGATGGCAGCAGTCCTCAGGAGAGTGTATAGTTCTGTACAAGAAAATTGTGTGTTCCAACACTTTTGGTGTTCCAATGCCCCTTACCCAGGCACATTGGGACAGGTGACATATTTCGGGGAAATGTCTCCACAGCCAAAGAATACGAGAAAAAAAATCTGGACGCTGTAGAATATGATTGGCCACATGTCAATGTGCAATTGTAGCCAGTGCCGGTCATTTTAACATTCAAGGTCTCCGACCTTAGAGCAAAAAGACAAAATCCGTCCCAATGTACCCCACCTTCCCTAACATGCAAGCATTGAGGGTTGCCTAGTTGGTAGGCAGATACACACATACATCATTCATTTTTACTCGTTCTTTACCTCCCTCCCTCCAAACATCACTACGTGGAGGTGGAAGAACGAGTATTGTTCTCGGTGCTGTGTAAGTTAGGACCCATTTCACTGGAGGAAACTGGAATACATACAGACAAGTGCAGTACCAAACGATAGGGTTTTACCCAGTAATGACGCCGTGATAGAGGTTTTCTTCAACTTTGATAGCAAATTTTAACGAAAACTCGATTTATAAATTCTGTCCGCGTGACGAAAAGTTCAAAACTGTGGTGGCAAATGGGGGATTTTGAAATGTCAATAACTCATTTCTCCGGGTGTAATTCAACGAAAACTGATGACCACCATAAATGTGCCATGGCCGCCGTGCTTTCCAAAGTAATTACCACTCGAAATTTGTTCTCTTAATATTGTTCCTGATTCCGTTCACTCTAGACTGAAAATAGTTTTGGCGCTGGTGAGGGCGTTGTGCGCATGCGCGAACTTGTAATGCACATAACTACAAGAAATTGGATTTAGTCAGTGTGTTTGAACGACGTCAACACTTTTAATGATCATAAGCAATCATTTTGAGTTTGTTTGGAACGTGGGGAAGGCGCTGTTTTCCGTAAAATGACAAATGAAATTTGAGGTTATGTTGGCCTTTCAACAACTTTGTCAAATAAATCAACTAAAGGGAGTCTTCCCCGATAGGAAGCCTTTGAAAGCTCTTGAATCTATCCGGTAAGGTAGTCTGACCGATACTACCCAGTGGGAAACGGTCAATCAATAAAACATCGGATTTACGTCAATTTTCAGAAAAGTCGTCAAAAGTCAAAAACTAACCCCTGGTTGACGATTTTTTGATGTCCCTTAAAATTTTCACCGACACACAATAGGATGAGGCAGTTTTGATTTATGATGCAAACATAACATTTTGCAGGTATTAAATTGCGTAAGAAACTCGATTTCAGCAAAAAGATCAATTTGATGTCAAATTGACGTAAACTGAGCGGTTTTTCACAATTTGGTTCCAAATTACATCAATGTGACATCAGTTTGATGGGTTGTTGTTTGTTTTCGTCCAGATATTTTTATCAGATCAGTTAAAGTTAATTTTGAAGTCGTCTCCCTAATTTTCATTCATAATATCAAAGAAATTATCTGCAAAAAAGCTTCGCCTATCCGATATCGTCTTTATTGAGAGTGTTTACTTCTCGTTTTCCTCGTTTGAATTCTCGCGCGTTGCGCGGGTCCAACTGCAATGTGAATGTGAATGGTATCCTACCACCCGAAAACGGCAAACCCGTGAGCGAGAGAGATAGAGAGGGTCGGTGCGGTACGCAGTCTCCGAAAAAAAAAGAAATGGAAATGGATCAAAATGATCAAAATCAAATACGGGTAAGTAACTATAATTCATTATCACAATAATGAGCACATATTAGATCTAACTTTTGTTTGTATCAGAACCGCGGTGATAGGATTTTAAGGCGTCGGGCACACTTAATCCGACAGCGACTGGTGCAACGAGTTCACTATGCCAGACATAGATTGTTGGCTGAGGTTAGGGACGAGGATGAGTCTGATGAAACTGATACTGACAACAGTGAGGTTGATGCTAGGGAAGGGAATGAGACGGACTCTACGGACAGTGAAAATAATGATGACAATGTAAATCTCAATGGCAACGACAACCAGAATGACAATGACAACCAGATTGATGACAACGAAACTGAAAGTGACAACCACAGTGAACATGACAACGAAAATAACAGTGGAAGTAACAGTGAAAACAACAGTGTCAACGACAATGACAGTGACAACCAGAGTGACAGTGACCAAGACAATATTAACGATGACTCTGATGATTCTGACGATGAAGATTTTAATGTTATGAACTACCTCAAGAATGGACTGCAAAACTGGGCTATGCGTGGTGTATCAAAGCGCAAAGTTGATGAATTGTTGAAAATGTTGAGAAGAGTTCATCCGGAGCTTCCCAAAAGTTACAAAACGCTCCTTCATACTCCCAAAACTACAAATGTTGTTCAAATTGAAAATGGAAATATCTGGTATAAGGGTGTGAGAAATTGTCTCAATCAAGTTGTCACTCAAGATTATTTGAATAATAGTAGAGCAGTATACTTGGACATTAACATTGATGGTTTGCCATTGTTCAGATCATCTAAAGCTCAATTTTGGCCTATCCTGGGTTGTCTATCAGGAGTTCGTCATGACCCGTTTATTATTGCTATCTACTTTGGCTGTAGCAAACCTGCAACTCTTCATCAGTTTCTCAATGAATTAATTGAAGAATTAAGAGATTTATTTGTAAATGGTTTCTGGTTTGATGGAGTGCAGTACAATGTGCATGTGAAGAATTTTATCTGCGATGCAGCAGCAAGATCTTATGTGAAATGTATTATTCCACATAGTGGTTATTTTGGATGTGAAAAGTGTGAGGTTCGAGGTCGGTGGTATCTGAATCGCATGACTTTTGCTTCATTAATTGATCAACTTCGAACAGACCAGTCATTCAGGGACCGAAGAAATCAATATCATCATTTGGGTATTTCCCCACTTGAAGACGAACAGCTACAATTAGGGATGGTATCTATGTTCAGACTTGACCCTCAGCATTTGGTTTATTTAGGAGTAGTCAGAAAGTTGCTACAATTAAAACTGGACATCAGAAATCGTGGCAGACTTCGTGATGATGAGGTAGAAGAATTTAAGGTATCATGTGGGCAACTTGGACAATATTTTCCTCGAGAATTTAATAGGAAGCCACGGAAATTTGATGCTGTTAAAGATCTGAAGGCTTCTGAACTAAGAAGACTTGCATTGTATGATGGCCTGAAACTTATGAAAGATGCACTTCAACATGATGAGTATCAGAATTTTCTTTTGTTGCACTGTTGTTTATTTATTCTGGAGAGCCCTCTCCTCATCGAACATGAGGAAATGCTTACTGCTGCTGAAGAGTTTGCAAAGTTGTTTGTTAGATTTTCCATAGATTTGTATGGCCTTCAATTTTGTATCTACAATGTACACAGTTTAATTCATTTAGTTGATGAAGTTAGGTCCACTCAGCTACCTTTGTACTCGTTTAGTAGTTTTCCGTTTGAAAATCATTTGAAGACTATTAAGCAGACTTTACGATCTGGCTACCACCCTTTACAGCAGATTGCCAGGAGAGATGCTGAAACTGGAGGAAAACTAACCGAACCTAAAGAAGTGCAGAATGGAGTGACACTACATGATAGTCACTTTGACCCTGGAGAAGCTGTTGCTGGACAGCAATTTAAGCTTTTAAAATCAAAATGTTTCTCACTTTCCTTGAATCAGGCTGATAGATGTTTCAAAATAAGGAATGGCTCAGTTCTAATTCTTCAAAATATAGTGCAAACTGATAATGGTATTATATTACGTGGGAAAAGATTTTTACAAATGGATAATTATTTTGATTATCCCATGGAATCTTCTGTATTAGGCACGTTCTTGGTTTCCAATCTGTCTGAAAATATTGAGTCCTGTCATTTTGACAACCTTGATCATAAATGTGTTTTAATGCCTGATGGCTTGAATTTGAGTTATCTGTGTGTACCATTGATACACACTGTGCTTTAGGTGAGAGGGATATTGCTTCGACTTTTCTTCGACTTTACAGTGCTTGTTTACTGACGCCCTTTTGTCCCTTGTCTCTGTTCCAGCCATTTGCTTTAGTCATTTTTGAAGAAGATGATTTAGTGGCTGTGGTGCCAACTTCCTGGCTGGGTGATTTAAATGAGAGGCACACAGAGAGTTTCTGGCCCCCTAAGACTGGCTGGCCCCTGAAAGGATCTCGTGCAGTGCACCTCAGAAAAGCCGTGGAGAAAAATTCTGATCCAGATTTGAATTGGCCATTGTTAAATGTTCGAGTTCTTCATAAATATAGTAAGTACATTGAAATTGAGATAAGTTTTGGTCATACATTTTTAACAGAAGACTCCAAAAATAA
>NW_026267434.1:0-1083 GCF_000697945.3 Frankliniella occidentalis | reverse complement strand
CTAGATGCCTGTTGGTTCTTGATTATTGAAAGAAATTGAAATCTGATCTAGTCTAGTCTATCTGGTCTTTTATTTTAACATGTAAGAAGGGATTTCAAAATATTCTTTCATTTTGGTTCTCTGAAGCACAACAGGTTATTTCTTTTTATTTTTTAATGTCTAAGAAGACCAAAATCTTCTTAATACCTAAAGTTTAAGTTCTGTGATACAACTAGATGCCTGTTGGTTCTTGATTATTTTTTTGTTACATCTGTTAGTGTTAAGTCAATTTAAGAAAATAAATTGACACTCAAATTTCTAGTCTTCACTTCTGTTATCCTTTCGCCATTTCAAACAAATTTTAATTTTGAGGATGTTCAGCTCAATTAGGGAAGGAATATCGCTACTTTTTACAATTTTTACATGCTGAAAGACATACATGATCATGAATGATATTTAAGTAGTGTTAGTGTCCTTGGTTTAAAATGATAAGTATTGCCACTTAATTTTAAATTAATTTAAACTATATTTCCAGAATAGCATTACAATTTTACAGGAGCATTTGAAGATTCTCATCCATTGTGATCGGAGTAAGCCTTGGAATGTTTCACTTGCAAGTCCCATTGATCTTGTTGAACTGACAGCTTGCAAACAATCCACTGCTTGTCCTGTCGTCAATGGTTATTCCTGTCCGGTTTCTATGGATGCTAAAAGAAATGTGCCAAAGTATGCTAAGCTTCAAATAGCTGATTCTCAACTTTTACATCAGCTAGAAAAAGTTCATCAAACTTATGAGCACTTTTTTCTTTTCATAGATACAGGATTGGCATCTTCAGAGGCTCAAGCTGCATAATGCGAAGTTCCAAGGCAGCTTCAGAGTAAGAGTTGCAGATACCTGAAACACATTTGAGCCAAGTTAGTATGATTAATGACCGATCAGAAAAATACGAATTCAGTCTGCTGTGCATTTCAAGTAAGTTTTAAACTGTGAGTTAGACAGGCAGTGTCACTCGCAAGCTCTAATAGCGCCTGATAGGCAGGCAAAATCTTGCCCAAAGTACATGCGTGTACTGCGGGATGGCCTACCCCGAATCACGCAGGCGC
>NW_026267433.1:275878-281104 GCF_000697945.3 Frankliniella occidentalis | reverse complement strand
GATGATGAAAAGGGAGGGTGTCAGCGTACTCTGACCCACCTCGGCGAAATCGTTTGGGCGCCCCTGTTGTAACTCCTAAACTAAAAGTCACAGGGGGAAATGGCTTCGTGTGCTACAGGTTGATAGCAAACTGTTATTATGCATGAGATAAAAAAATATTTCTTTTTTTGACCATAGGGCTACTAAGAGAACGGCTAGAGATAGAGCAATTTAAACGTCACCATCGTGCTCCGCGTCGAAATTTTACCAGGGGAGATATCTTTATCGCGTATTAAAACACGCCCTTGGACTCTGCTCACGGAGCACTCTAACTTCCTCCGGCTAGGAGGACAACTTCCGGCCGGAACATCCTCCGGTCGGAACATTCTCCGGCCGGAACAACCCAACGGCGTCTGGACTACGGCCGGAAAGTGTTCCAATTTACGGGTGGAGGAGAGTTACGGACGGAACTAATACGACCGGAAGACTTACGGCCGGTAATATTACGACCGGAATTTTCACCCGGGTTCAGAACCATTCTTTTAATCTTAACACATGATATTCAATTCCAGGCATTATCTTACGCTGCCCATTTCTACGGATGGGGAGGGGTGAAGAAGGGGTGTTCACCACGGTAAGTAGAAAACGTTTGATACTCATTGCAAATAAAGCATTCCGGTAATGCTGAAATGCAGAACAATGCAGGGACGAAGTAAACGGAAATCACCATGCTTTAGCATGATGACTTTCGTTTTCTTGTTCCCTTCATTATTCTGCATTTCAACTTTACCGGAATGCTTTATTAATGCGATGGTTCTGGATTTATCTCAAAACGGTGCGACGCGCAAAACTATGATACACCGATGTGGTACTAGTGCAATCGCGCCCTATGCGCGTCATCAAAGTTGTATACAACACTCTACTGCACTACTAGAAAAAATACGCCTGCCCTCCGCGTATCTGTTTTTGTTCTTCTTCGTTCCGGGCAGCTTTACACGTCATTAAAGTGCCTATGTCACTGTAAGCCAGGGGTCTCAGACACGCAGCCCGCGGGCCACAAGGACCGCACTGGAGAGAGATGGAGCTATGTGATCGCAGTGAGTGTGAGTGAGAGGTCCGACTCGTGCGGCCCGCGTGACGTCACAGTCTGAGACCCCTGCCGTAAGCGAATACCTTTCACTAAACGTGAGGTCGTTTCGCAGTTCACAAGAGATGTTAGCTTTTTTAAAATAAAAAAAGTATCAAAAATTGGGAGGCAAAACCATGCTTTTGTTTTAACAAACGCAAACACATACACACACGCGCAAGCGCGCGACAGAAAGAACGAGCGTTGTGGTGGGGCAGAGCGGTGGCGTGGCAACGCGCGGTCTGGGGCGGCGCGCTGGGAGGGGTGGGGGAGCGGCCGCGTCGGAGCGAGGAGCGAGGAAACATCAGTGTGTGTCGATCAGGCGAGTCGGTAACTTGCACGTCATCCGCCTGCAGTCACTGACGAAGTCCGAGAGTCCGGAGAGAAGATGGAGAGCGACACCTCGTCGACGATTTCTGAGTAAGTACTTGCCACTTTGCAGCCTTCCTTATTACTGTAGAGGGCCTATTTGGAAGGTTTGACGCTACACGTTAGAAATGTCCAAGTACAAGGTAGACGCACGTTAAAACCGTGTAAAGCTGAGCTAAATGTGCGTGTACCTTGGCCTGCGGCGCGCTAAAATTAAAATGTTTTCGCGATTTTGGTTGGCATGCCTGTCCAGCTCACATCCCACGTCTCACGCCAGGCGCCTCACTTTACGCCGTCTTCCGGGCGGTCTCCCCTTGCGCTTCCTGACAGAGCTGAGCATTTAAAGTTAAAGTTTAATTTCAAGTTCAAGTTAAGCTCAGCAATTACCAATTCTCAAGGAATGTGTTCCATAAGAACCCCCCCCCCCCCCCTCTCAAACTACCTCCTTCCTCACCCTTTCCCATGTAGAACAGGGCCGCACAGGGAGAGGGGGGGGGGAGGTCGTGGCAGTCCCCGAGTATTTCTGTTCTTCTCCTTCCGGTCCAGCCGATCTCCGGTCAGGGTGTCCCATGGTGTTTATGCGGTATGCGGTCCTGCACTCACTTGCGTGAAGGTGCAGTCGCCATGAGGCGTACCGGCGAGTGGCCCGCCTTCACGTCTGCTTCCGGTACAGTAGGAGCCAAGAGTCAGAAACCTGTGGTTCGCGAGCCACTGCATGACTAGACGTTTTGCCCCGAAGCAGACGCACATGGTAAAAGAACTGGAACATCGGACGTCGATGAAAAATCAAGTGTCAGGCAATAAAGCATTCCGGCAAAGCTGAAATGCAGAAGAATGCGGAGAAGAAGAAAACGGAAGTCACCATGTTAGAGCATAGCGATTTCCGTTTTCTCCTTCCCCGCATTCTTCTGCATTACAGCTTTACCGGAATGCTTTATCCACGATAAGCACCACTGTTGACAGATTGGCGAACTCCTCAATTTCTCATAAAAGTTACTAGTAGTCTTTCCCGAACGTCTGCTTCAAGTCATATAGGGTGCTCCGGGGCTCGGCTAGACCGGAAGGAGAAGAACAAAAATCGTCACGCGCGGGGAAGAGCGGGGCGAGGTGGGTGCAGTTCCCCGCTCCTCCCCGCGCCCGACCGACCCGACGATTTTTGTTCTTCTCCTTCCGGTTTAGTCGAGCCCCGGAGTACCCTATTGTCTATTGCTATCACGCCTCAACCAGTAGTAGTGCGACTTGTAGGGTGCTTCGGTACAGCGCGGGGCGGAACTGAGAAGAACAAAACGGACACAATGAGTAGTGGTGAAGGTGGGCGAGTGGAGTAGCCCCGGCTGGTTGGGAAGGGAGTCTCCAGGCAGGCCCGCCGCTACTCCTCCCATCGGACATTCCCACCTCCGCTCTCTGTAGCCGTATATGTTAGAAGATGCAAATAATTGACAAAACGGTGCAGGAATAGGGTATTTCAATGGAGCGCTGTCCGGTACGAAGAATAACAAAAACGGATACAGAGAGCGATGTTGTGGCGGGCGCGTGGAGGAGCGGAGGGTGGGCGGGAAGCGTATTTACAAATGCTCCTGGTCCCAGCCAGGTATGAGAAATTCGTCGCTCGGCAGCGCGCTCCATGGAGAGCGGAGCGGTAGTAAGAAGAATAAAAACGGAAGGTGGGAAGGGGCCCGCGCCGTCCACCTCTCCTCTACTGGACTGAGTGGGGGAGCGCCCGGGTAGGAGTGGGGGGCAGGCAGGGAGGAGTGCGGGCTGGTGCGGGCGCCTTGCCCACCTTCCGTTTTTGTTCTTCATGATTCCACTCCGCGCTCCATTGGAATACCGTATTGCAAGCAAGGAACTGTGTGTGTCCAATTGTTTCAGAATTTAAACGTTTAGAAAATGTTTAAAATGTGAACACCACTCAACTGTGCAAATCGAGTTACAGACAATGTAATGTGCAACATAATAACTTGCACACGTTGGTGTGCAAACTTTTGCACACTTGTTCAACTTATGCATTCGCTGGTCGATTAAGCGCGGTATAGTGGATTAAGCGGCCGAGAGGGTGCAGCCCCCCCCCCCTCCCCTTTCCCCAATCCCTGCACTGTTAAAAGCCTGCGAAGTATTTTGCTCCTTTGTACCTACGAAGCATTTACATCGCAAGTACAACGTGATGCTTTGCAATTACGAAGTGACACTTTCGACGTGTGCCTGCAGAAGTGGCGTATCTTAGAAGAGGCGCGCAATACTGGCGGATCTGCGCCGGGCCGGCCAACACTGGCGTATCTGGGAAGGGACGGTCATCAAAGGCGGATCTGCTTTTCGGCTGATCTGCACAGTCAACTTTGGAGGCCTATTGCTCATCGTAGGTATGTCGTATAGTATTGAGTGATGTCAAAAATCAATCACGAGGATATAAACATTAAAATGAGACTGCAGTCAATACTGTAAGACATGCATACGGTGAGCAATAGGCCTCCAAAGTTGACTGTGCAGATCAGCCGAGAAGCAGATCCGCCTTTGATGACCGTCCCTTCCCAGATACGCCCGTGATGGCCGGGCCGGCGCAGATCCGCCAGTGTTGCGCGCCTCTTCACAGATACGCCACTTCTGCAGGCACACGTCGCTTTGCAATTGCAAAGCGATGCTTTGCAGCGTTTTCATTGCTTTACAATTGCAAAGCATCACTTTGTAATTGCAAAGTAAATGCTTCGTAGTTACAAAGGAGCAAAATACTTCGCAGCTCTGCAAAGCAAATGCTTTGAAGGAATTAAACAGTGTGGCCTGCTTGGCCGCAGGGCTCAAACGTATTAAGGGCCCGTGTAGAACGGTGTAGCTCAATTTCGTCTTTTCATCGTCTTTTGGAAGAGACGAGGGAAAGGTGAGGGAAAGACGAGAACGAGACCACTGAATCCGTCAGTTTCGTCTCTTTGTCGCCTTCCCTCGTCTCCTGCTCGTCGAGAAAGTGTACACCTTTGCGACGAGCCGGAGACGAGATAACGACGAACTCATCTCGGCAGTCAAAAGCAGTGCCGGGCCGAGCATCGAACCCGAGACCATCTGAATAGAAGTCCGTCACGGTGACCACTTGGCCAGAGCGGACACCTAAGGGAGGGGACGCGAGGAACGAGACCCAATCGGCCAGGCGGCTCGGCCCGCAAAGAGACGAAACTGACGGATTCTGTGGTCTCGTTCTCGTCTTTCCCTCACCTTTCCCTCGTCTCTTCCAAAAGACGATAAAAAGACGAAATTGAGCTACACCGTTCTATACGGGGGATTTTAAAGTTTTGCGACTAATGTTACGACATAATTTGGAATCTTAAAACTACAATACGTGTATGGTTTCATACTGTGCTCCAAATGTCCTTGCTCTCCTGTGAAATTAGTGCGTAAACAGTCACTGTCATAGCACTCTTAAAGTAACGTTAATACCATCAAAACAGTACCATTCAATATCTAAAATACAAGCTAAAACTTAGAAAAAAAAATTATACGTAACATTTCATAGAAATACTGAAACTATTCGACAGCTGTGAGTAGTAATCTGCTATCCCATTGCCATATTTGTTAGTAACCTAAAAACTGTTTCATTTCTAAAGTGGATAATTATTCACATCGAATTTTAATGAAGTTGTGAGGCTTAACATTTAACTTCTCGTTTTAAAATAAGAGTTGTTTTTTTTGAGTCGCCAATTAGGTTTCAGAGTCTTTGACTTAAATTAAGTCAGTCAATTACCGCCGTAATCCGTAATCTTCCATAATCT
>NW_026267433.1:265905-267423 GCF_000697945.3 Frankliniella occidentalis | reverse complement strand
TCAAATTTGTCCGCCTACGAACTTCTGTTCGAGTAGTACTCGAACATTTCGAATCCGAACACCTCAGGTTCGTGTTCGAGCGAACACGAACAGCTCGATGTTCGTGCGAGTTTGTTCGAATGCGAACATGTTAGCTCATCTCTAGACAGCCCCGATGTATATCCCAACCAATTCAGTATTGCGATGTTTCTTTCCTTTAGATTCGAAGTGCGTGGCCGCATTGTGTGCGTCGATAGCTGCAAGCAGCTAAACACCCCGGAGGAGGCTGCTGACTTTGTGTTGCGCACGGGCGCACAGCTATGCGAGTAAGTATAAAGCATCTATGATCTGAGACGAGGGGCCCACAACTCTGGAATTCAGGTGTACAGGCCTTCGAAATCATCTGGAAATCACCATAAATCACTGAAATCACATGATATCCTCCAAATTTATTAGAAATCTCGCGAATTCAAGCGAATTCACTGGAAATCACATTGAATTCGTTCAAATTTAATAGAAATCGCATTCAAATTATACTTGAATTCATCTGAAATCACCCTGAAATCTGCAAAATTTGGAGATAAGAATTCACTTGAAATGATTTGAAATCTCTTGAATTCACCAGAGATCTGAATTCATATGACATCTCTTGAATTCATATGATATCACACGAATTCACTTGAAATCGTCTGAAATTAATCAGTGAAAATCTAACTGAAATCAGTGGAAATCATACTGAAATCAGCGGAAATCTTTTTGAAATCAAAGGAAATCTGTTGATATAATCTGTGAAATCATGTGAAATCTTGAAATCAGGTGTACAAGATTTCTCGGAGTTGTGGGCCCCTCGATCTGAGAAGTCTTGCCGTTATATTGCGTGTAAGCGCCAAGACAAGCTCTACTTCCCGTCTATGCCGTCTATGCTTTTAGATAAGTATACTTCCTCGAATTCCCGCCAGATGGCGCATCTTTCCGAAAAGGGCTGTCTTTCATCTTAATGTCAAATATTTCTTAATTTTCAAAATATTCCGTTTCAACCTGTTGATATTCGGCAAGAGTGATAGTTTATCAATGTGCCTGGACGTTTTATTAGCAACTGAAGATAATATTCAAAAGCAAGTCAAAAAGTACAAAAAATTCAATGAAGTGATGCCATTTTTGAGCAAAACCACATCACATGTAGGTTTGTTCGACGCGGAATGTTACGTAGATAACGAAAATATGCCTTAAAATTCCATAGAAACGAAATATATCCAAAAGACATAAGCTGAGATGCCTTTGGAGCTTTAGTGCATTTTAAAGGTAGGATATCCTACCTTTGTTTTACCAGTGCTTGTCATGTGTCGACTTGGACAGAAACTGGTTATAAAAGAGGGACATCCGATGAGAGGTGCACTCATAAGACAACCCCGGAGCGTTTTTAAAACAGAATGGCGGCCTACAATCAGGGCGCCCTGCTGCCCTCCGTTTCACCCAGAAAATAGTTTCCTTAAAACACGGCGAAGTGCGTTGATTCAACGCTCTTTTTACCCCAAAAAT
>NW_026267433.1:257929-265855 GCF_000697945.3 Frankliniella occidentalis | reverse complement strand
AATTTTATATGGTGTTACTTCAAAAAATCAAAATATCGTTAGTAAATGAAGAAAGAGAACTATCTGGGGAGCTGGAAGCGATGCTGTCTGACCGAGTGTATGAGATTAGTTCTGCTCCAAATCAACCCAAGATTTGCTTTTGCCACTTGCTTTTGGTTTTCTCTCGAAAAAGAAGGGTATTTAAAATTGGAGAGGGGATATACAGAGCGGTCTACAGACCCCTTCCTTTATTTTGCTTATACTGTACCGCATGCAGGCGTGCGGGCGGGCTTGCCTACTGTCGCTCACCATGGGCGCCTTACGGCCCCGTGCGAGTATGCAACCCGGCCGCACGCCTGCATCCGGTACAGTATAAGCAAAATAAAGGAAGGGGTCTGTGGACCACCCTGTAGGTAAAACCCTATGAATCATTGCAGTAGGGTCAAAACTGACTACACCAACTGAAAGAGAATTAAAAATCGATTCAAAACCAACCATGGCAAAAAGTTGGGTTTTTCTTTCCTACCCTTTGATCAAAGATATCAACTATTCAGCAGAATATCGTAACTCTCAGAACTAAAACAGACGGTCTTCAACTGTCACTAAACTTGGTTTGCAACTTCCTCTTAGATCCCGTAAGACTCTATTATTTTTAAAGAAAATAACTTTTGAAATTTTGTATAAAGAGTTTCTGAAAGTACCCTTTATTTTCGAGAAAAAACCAAAAGCAAGTGGCAACATTCGAAATCTTGGGTTGATTGGGTAATCATTACTCTGTAGGATAAGCTCTCCCCCCCCCTCCCAAACCAAAATCCATTCCTGCGCGCACGGTATATCCCCGTGCTGGGAAACGCCTGGAAAGTGGTATTCCCACTTCTTCCTTATCTCATAGTCATTCTTCATCAATTTTAATCTTGTTGTAGACCACTCTCAAAATTTCAACCTTTTAATGTTCAAAAAATTAAGTAAATATAAGAAGTGCAACTGTTTTTAAAACATATTTGCATTTGTGTACAGCTCTTAAGATTTAAATACAACCTAATAGAAAGTTATTTTATAGCTATAGATTCTTTTATTATGTAAACTGAATTGGATTTTGTGAAAGGAGTCAGTGGGGGAAAAGTATCTGACTAAGGACTAATGTGAAAGATCCTACGAGTTCGTATAGAAAGATAGTTATTGAACACCGATGAACCGTATGAATCCATTATTGCAAAGACTTGATAATCGAAAATAATCGATAATCGTTAAAACTCGTTAATCGTCAAAAACGCACGCATATTAACGAATATGAATTACGTTGATTGATTACCTAAATTGAATCAAAAAAACAATCGAATCAAGTTTTCGCTTATTGGATAATCTAAAACTCCTAGAGGCGGCATAGACGTGTGTAACCACAAGTTCACTACCTGCAAGCGTTCGACTGTTCGACTACATAGTTGCATGTTTGCAAGTTTTCAGCTTGGTAGTCGTGCACTTGTAAATGTGCAACTGCACCACCTCTACATGAGTGAAGCAGTTACACATTTGGTTTAACTATATGTGCATTTGTTTAATCAGTGCAAGGCCAGGTTCTTCTTTCACTGTCACGCCAAGTAACTTGTGAACACATGTCTTCTTTATTTTATTGCAGGATACCGTATGGAAGAATGCCAGCAAGACGCCCGAAGATAGTGAAGTAAGTAATGACTCTATGATATTTGGTTTTGCAAATATCAAAATTATGTTATACTGTTTAAACTGGCGCAATGACCGTCGCGCTGCTTGCTTTTTAAACGAACCTGTTAGGGTCGTTTCTACCCGACAACGTGGCGCTGAGGGGAGAGGGGGGCGAGGGGGTGGGGGTGGGGGGGGCGCTACATGGTTCAACACCACCTGTTGCATTTTCGAGCCGCGTCTGCGTATCAGCACAACAATGAACACATTGTTCTCTGAGTAGTCGGTTCCACGAACGCGCTGCCCAGCGCCCACGCTAAAAATACTTTTCAATTATTTCGCGAAAAAAAAAACACGTATGAACTACATTCGATACAACAAACAAACGACTAAATTTTCTTAACCGTGGGTTTGTTTAGCAGTTCCCAAGAATTGTTAACGTTTTTAGATTAATCGCTGTAACTTTCAGCGCAACGATGACTTCAAATTTATTGCAGTAATATCCAACGTACGATTAACTCATATCATTATAGCCTTCTGAGACCAAAGAGAAATTTCAATCTGATCTGTGCAGTTATGAACAGTAATTGTCACAATTGTAACATGTTTGGGAACTACAATTTTTTAAACGCCTCAGAATTTTCGAGCTTTGTATACAAAGAATCATATCCTTTTGCAAAGATATCCTTTGCAGGCTCTCAGAATCCTTGCTAACTGTTCGCACTGCGGCGAAATAGTTAACTAGTTTGTATAGGGTATCCCTCTAGAGCGCGGAGCGGAAGTAAGAAGAACCCCAGCCGAAAATTCCGGTTACGGTTACGGCCAGAATTTACGATTACGGCCGTAATTTGCTACGGTTACGGTCAAAATTTACGATTACGGCCGTAATTTGCTCCGGTTACGGTTAAAATTTACGACCGGAGTTTGATTACGGTTTACACTTACGGTTACGAGTAAGCTTACGAATACGACCGTAACCGTAGCCCGGTTACGGTCAGCAGTTACGGTTACGAGTAATGTTAAACGATCACGATCGTAACCGGAAAATATCAAACTTTAAAACGTCGTAGCGCTTAAACTAAGCTTTCCAGGGAGAAACAGTTAAGGGGAAACGTAAAGGAAACACAAGTCAAACCTATGTGTGGAGTTTGGAAAGAGTCGATTTTTCAACCCCTGGCTATCTTGAGAACTGTTAGAGATACCGCAACGAAAACACCACCATTGTGCTCGGCGTCAAAAGTTTACACGGGCGACATGTGCTCTGGTCTCATGGGGGCTTTGAGTTACTGCCAATACGTCATCACCGCCGTAAACGGAACGTTCTCACCGTAACCGGGCTGACTAACCGTAATCGTATCCGAAACAGTAAACGTAATCGTAACCGGAACTTTAATCGTAACCGTAACCGGAAATGGGTCCAATTTACGAGTGTAACCGTAACCGTAGTCGTAACCGTAGCCGTAACCGTAGCCGTAACCGTAACCGGAATTTTCGGCTGGGACAAGAGCGGATACAGAGAGCGCTGGTGGGGGCGGGCGCGCGGAGGAGCGGCGCGCGGGCGGGGAGGCTCCCCTACCACCCGCCGCTCCCCCGCGCGCCCGCCCCCACCACCGCTCTCTGTATCCGCTTTTGTTCTTCTTACTTCCGCTCCGCGCTCTAGAGGGATACCCTATTAGAATGCTTTAAAATTAATTGCAAGCTGCAAAGAATATCATTTGCAATGCAAACCTATTCTTTACAAGTATATTGAAGTGTACATTTTAAAGCGATAAAGTTATTATTATTACACTTTCAAAGCTATTATAACATTTTACTGCAATAGCTTTCGAAGTTCTCCTTATTTTAATTTATTTCGTGATTCTTTTTTAGAACCGTTGTTGTCACTTTCACAGTAGGCCTACATAGCCTTCTATCGTCTTTTTGTTATTGCACTAAAATGAATAGAAATGATCGCAAGAAAAAAAAAAAAAAACTTTGGTGGCAGATACGACTATGATTGCGATCAAAACTATTAAATAGTTTTCTTAAATTTCAAAAACCGGTATGGAATGTTATACATATTAACCGCCTCTGCATTGTGTTGTGAATATGCGTAAACATGCACTACGGTATGCAGCCATAATTATGCACAGAATAATGTGCAGAACAATGTCATAATTGTACATGGTTCTATCCAGTGACCTACAACCTACAACCTAATGGAGGTCCCTGATTGGTCAATTCACCCAAAACAAATGACTCGCGGGTAGAAATGGGCACTTTATGCGGAAAAAAACTTAAAATTATGCGCTGAAATTTGGCTTGATTATGCGATAATTATGCTTTGGAAATATGGCGATTATGCGCCCATAATTCGCTAAACTAAGCACTTTTATGCGAAAAATGTGTGAAAAATGTTTAAAAATCGCGCCTTAATTCCCGCACTGTGCGAAAAAGTTCAAAATTCAACATTTCTTTGGCTAAAACTACGTTTATCCTGTTCTTTAACAAAAATGTCTTTAATAGGGTGGTTGCTTTGACCCAGTGGAGCTACACTGTTAAAAAAATCCATCTTAATTTTAAGAACACGTGTTTGGAAGCAATTTACAAAACAAATTTGCTCTTAAATTTAAGAACAAATGTTTCAGGAAAATTAAGAACATGTTTTGTAAATTAAGAACGTGTTATGAAACGATAAAAATGCTTTACTTTTCCAGCCTAACGCAAATCTAGAAAATATTTAGGTCTTTGCCCTACGGACAGATGTTCAAACCCAACTTTGTACACATTATACATGTTTACCTTAACTTACCCGGGTGGATTCGAACCTCGGACCTTTGGGATCGGATCCTGACGCCTTAGACAGCGCGGCTGTCGGGACATACCTGTGGAGGGAACGCTCGCACCCGACCTTATGCGGCGCTCCATCCAGGGGCATTCCCAGAGTAGCTATGTGCTTGGTCGGGCGGCGTATGTTTGTTAACTTGCTTTTTTGACATTTGGCTCTGGCATAGCTACATTTCGCCTATCTAAATTCGATGTTGTTCATCCAATTCTATTATTGAACGCCAAAATTCTATGTCCAGTGGTCAAAAGCTGCATGACTTTTAATAAGTGTTCTGAATGCTAGTATTAAGAGTAAGAATAGGTGTTACTTATCAAAACAATTTTGTCAAAACTAAGGAAATCTTTTAAATTTATTAAACTTGTTATGAAATTTAAATGCCCTTAAGTACAATTGCGAAATTTCATCAGAATTTTCATAACCTGGTTTGCAAAATTAAGAAAACTTCTTAAATATCATAATTTGTTATTAAGTTTAAGAACAACTAATAATGTAATTAAATCTAAGAGATATTTTGGTCTTAAATTTCAGAATATTTTTTACAGTGTACCAGGTGTACGAACCAAAATTTGGTGTACAGGTAAGATGCCTTTTCGCTTGCTGGAAAACCCTCCTTTGGACAGCGCAAAGGAAGAAAAATCAGTTATTTCCGTCAAAAGACCCACGTTAAAACACGACAAAAAGTCTAAAATCTTGATAAATTTGCAGTAATTTCGCTATTTTGTTCGTGGAAAATGCGAATTATGCGCGTATAATGCAAAAAAAACGTTATGCGGGAAAAAATGCCAAATTATGCGAAATTATGCGGGCTGGAAATGCACTGTACAATGGTCCATTAACATTAAAAAGTTGGTATCTTTCCATTTTGAACGATTCTAAAACATTATGCGAAATATGTGAGCGCATAAAGTGACCATCTCCACTCGCGGGGCGAATTGGCCAATCAGGGACTTCCATTAGGTTGTAGGTTGTATGTCGCTGGATACAACCCATAACTATGCGCACAGTGTGGGCATAGTTGAGCACACCCAGAAAAATGTGTTCTCAATTCATGTATTGCTCTTAAAATTTTGAGCCCCATTTCTTGTTTTAAAGAACAAATAGGACTTAAAACAAGAAATGGGGCTCAAAATTTTAAGAGCAAAACATGAATTGAGAACACATTTTTTTGGGTGCATATTTCGGCATCGAAAGTTGTGGATACCTATGGCTGCATAGAACTCTACAAGTCGTTTGCACGACACAATGCATAAGGGTTTGGAGTGTGAAGCACTCAATGGCATTCAAGACCACTTATTTTACGGTGAAGATGAAGTAATACCGGTTACACTTTTGTTTACAGTGTAATCAATATCGGGAAAAGGAGGTGGTGTTGCTGTGGCAGCCTCCTGGTTATCATCCTTCTTGTTCTGGTAAGTGGCCACTTTACTCTAAGTCTAAATATTGACCCAAATAATGACCCATTCGTTGCCTAAGTGCTAATGTTGATTACTGCAACAGTGTAACCCCAGTGAGAAATTTTTTCAGACGACATCGTTTTGAAATCGTTTTTCACCACGTTACGACGTTAAAGTAGGCCTGAAATCGACGGCTTTTTGACAGTCTATTACGTTTCGATGTCGTTTCGACGTTGAACTGTCAAAAAGGCGTCGATTTCAGGCCCATTTTTATGTCGTAGCGACGTGAAATACGATGAAGACGATGACGTCGAAAAAGTTTGTCACTGGGACGTTCATTCATCTTTGAAAAATCATTTGCGCATTATATGTCTACTGAGCGCCACGAAACTAGTCTTAAAATCTAAAGAAAACTAACGCCAACCAAACTATAGAGCGTTTTTAATTTACCGTACGTCCATTTTCCCCTTAGCATTGGAAAATCATTTAAATCAACAGAAAAATTCCAGTATTACATAAGCCATTCATCAACGGAACCAATTTATGGGTGTGCATAGATGTACAATATTTGACTGTACTTTTAAGTGTATAATAACAGTTTGTATTCAATTTTTAATTTCAGGGGTTGGCCTACGCAGCCCACAAGTTTAACTGGGGAGGAAAGGATGCAAAATGCTCACCCAGGTAAGTAGAAAACGTGATGGGTCGGTTTCGATTCGTCCACAGTTAATCCGTCCCTAGACTTTGACGCAGACATGTTATTTTCTCTTAGGAAGCCTAAGTATTCCTCATTCATTTAAAGTTAATGAAAGTATGCGATAACTATTGACTGCCTCGCTCTCGCTCAACCGCGCGCACCACAGCTCGCACCACCGCTCGCTCTATTTTACACTCAAAAATACTGTATGAAGGGGATCAGCAACCGCCGTATGCCTAGTATAGGCTTACAGCTTACAACATTTGGACACCAAGTCGCGATACGCCCTAATTTCGAGGCATTGTGATAAGGCAATTACACAAAATACTGTTAGGGGTCGTACCCGTGACATTTAGGGGTGGGGGAGGTACAAATATTATGGGGTCCCAAACGGATCAGGAAGATCATTGGAGTCCATAGAGACCCTTCATTGTTTTACCCCGGGAGACAAATCGGGGTTGCACAAGGATTCCGATTACGGGAGTATTGCCACATCTGTCACCCGACCGGGCAGTCCAGTCCACGACATCCAGCCACCGCCGCACTGTTACACAGACAATGCGACAGGCGAGGGGCCACCACTCGCGTAATCCTGTTTACAGTATAGGATTAGGGTGTAATCCCTTCGTAACCCTAATCAATTTCATGTAATGCTTGACCAAAAATTTGAAAACGTTATCACTAAATTATCTTACTGCCCAACTTAAATTGTTTTGGATCCAGAAATTCAACAAAGTTCATGTGTAATCACTCAAAATTGACGTGTTATCTCTGTAATCACGTAATCCTGTGTACATCCTCAAACGAAATGGTGGCCTCCTCGGAGATAGGCAAGCTCTGCCAAATGGTCGGAAAAATGCAAAGTTTTGGTCCAAATATTGGCCTCTTGGGGTGGGGGGCACAATCTTGTAAATGTTATCAAATAGGGAAGTAGATCTTGAAAAGTACTACAAGCAGAATTAACCCCAATAAGTCCGCCGCACACATATTTTTATGGCAATATTGGAACGAAATTAACATTACCACCATAGGGCCGCGTAGAGGCGAAATTGTCTCCCGCCTACCCTTAAACTGCACTGCTCACACAGTACAATGATAACCGTGTGTAACCGTCGTTCTTTCTTCTGGTTGTACCGCATGCAGACGTGCGGATGGTTTGCATGCTCACATGGGGCGGTACGACACTTTGCCAAGAGACGGTAGGCCAGACCGCTCACACGGCTGCATCCGGTACAGTTCACATTGTAAAGGATGTGTTGTTAATAAACAGCTAAAGTTGTCAAATAACAACAGTAATAAAATTTCATAAAATAAAGTATAACCGAAAGAAGTAACTTTTGTTTTGCTCCTGGGATAAACAATAGCACTCA
>NW_026267433.1:257300-257879 GCF_000697945.3 Frankliniella occidentalis | reverse complement strand
TTTCGGTAAAACTAACATCTTCTGTAAAATCACACCACTATTTCTGTAATGGATTACACAAATTATCGGTAAAATCACTATTATTTTTTACAGTGCAAGTGCAAGCCGGTCCTAGGTACTATGTGCTCATTCTCAATTTCATTCCCAATGGAATCGGTGGAATAGAACGGTAAGATGAATAATAAGTGCGATGTTCTTAACCGGTGCGTATAACATTTTGACAGCTAGTAAACACCGGGAGGTGCACCCAGTACGTAGGTGCATTATACGCCCCTGGAGATTGGCCCCTGGTGAGGGCTTATAACTTTCAATCATCTTGTACACACTTGCTAGGGCGCATAACACTTCTTGCCTTAGCGCACACCAGCTGGTGTCAGTAAATAGACAAAATGGTATGCGCCCCGGCCAGCTTCTTTCAATTATTCCCGGTGTTGATAACATATCCGGCCCTTATTGGCAACAGTCTGCCCAGTGCGTATAACGATCACCACCCTTGTTCGCACCAGCCTGGTGCGTATAACTAGATCCTAAGCTTTCGGCCGACTTTGGGCCCTGAGACCTTTTTTTCTGGGCTCAAAT
>NW_026267433.1:250678-255436 GCF_000697945.3 Frankliniella occidentalis | reverse complement strand
CGCAGGCGCTGTTGGAAAAAAGGCTTTAAAAAAACATTAGGGCTCTTGAGAAGGGGTAGGGGTTGTACTCGCGAGGGCCCAAGATATGTTTACATGCGTTGCGTACCCCACATGGTGCCTCATTCATGGGAGAGCGTCAAGCGAGCCCGCGGTTCCTCGCGACCCCACGGGCTCTTTCGACCCTTCCGGTTCGAGCCATGTCCTTCGCGGGATACCTTTCACTTCACATTCACCTCCCGTTTCAAGCCGAAATTGTTTCTGTTTTTCCCACGGTGGTTCACGGCACGGAGTATATATGATATACCACATAAACCTTTAGCGTTAAGATCGTACATCACGACACCTTTCACATCCCTTTCAGCAGCTATTTACCATAAAAAAGTGGCTTATGTTTTTCTTTTTGACACACTGGTCCATGGACTATGAAATGTTTTCCCGGTCATTTTTATTAACAGTAAAGCAGCATATCGCAATACCTTTCACTAAACACACAACAATTTTGGCCCGATAATGGTAGTGAAAGGGAAGTTAAAGGTATTACGATTTATCTTTTTATTTCTGGAGTTGCGCGAGGAACATTATTTATATTCCGCAGACCACTGTGGTCAAAAGCAATACAAATTTGGGCCCAAAACTGGTGGTGAAAGGGAAGTGAAAGGTATTGCGGTATGCCGCTATACTGTTAAAACTGACCAGAAACACCATTCATAGTACGTGATTCAGCAAGGCAAACAACATACACCATTTTGGATGTCAAATTGCTGGTAAAAGGCAAGTGAAAGGTGTTCCAATTAATCTTTTAATTTCTGGTTTTTCGCTAGGAACATCACTTATAATCCGCGGACTACTTTAGGCAATAACAATGACAATTATGGACCGAAACTGGTGGTGAAAGGGAAGTGAAAGGTATTACGATTTATCTTTTTATTTTTGGGGTTGCACGAGGAACATAATTTATACTCCGCGGACCACTGTGGTCAAAAGCAATAACAATTTTGGACCGCAACTGGTGGTGAAAGGAAAGTGAGAGGTATTGCGAGAATCCGTTATATTGTTTGTTTTGGGCAGAAATTGTTTCTGCTTCTTACTGCGTTGGCGAACAGTCTATGAATAATATTCCCGGTGATACCTAGGAATAAGAACCTCATTGATACCTTTCACTTCCCTCTCACCAGCAAATTATATTTTTCTTTCTAGTGGTTCAGCAGGCACATCATGTATATTCCGTTGACCACTGACGCAAACAGAAACATTTTTGGGCCTAAAACTGGTGGTGAAAGGTATTGCGGTATACCGCTGTACTCTTGAAAGTGACCAGAAACACCATTCATAGTAGGTGGTTTAGCATGGCAAACAACATAAACCATTTTGGATGTCAAATTGCTGGTGAAAGGAAAGTGAAAGGTATTGCGATTTATTTTTTTTATTTCTAGGGGTTCGCCAGGAACCTCATTTATACTCCGTGGACCACTGTGTCCAAAAACGGGGAAAGAAATTGCCCGAAACTGTTGGTGAAAGGGAAGTGAAAGGTATTGTGAGAAACCGTTATACTGTTTAAAGTGACCAGAAACACAATTCATTGTACTGGTTTAGCATGGCAAACGACACAAATCATTTTGGATGTCAAATTGCTGGTGAAAGAGAAGTGAAAGGAATTTCGATTTTTGTTATATTTCCTGGGGTTTCGCCAGGCACATCATGTTTATAGGGTATTGGTTTAGAGCGCTGCGCGGAAGTAGAAGAACATAAACGGAAGGTGGAAAGGCGCCCACACTCCTCTCCGCCTGCCGCCTCCTCTTCTCCCCGGGCGCTCCCCCACTCCGCCCAGTGAAGGAGAGGGGGACGGCACGGGCACCTTTCCACCTTCCGGTTTTGTTCTTCTACTTCCGCACAGCGCTCTAGACCAATACCCTATTCCGTGGACCACTGTGGCCAAAAACAAAACCAATTTTGGCCCGAAACTGATGGTGAAAGGGAAGTGAAAGGTATTGCGATACACCGCTTTCCTGTTGAAAGTGACCAGAAACACCATGCACCATGCATAGTACGTGGTTTAGCATGGCAAACAAAAAAGACCAATTAAGACGTCAAACTGTTGGTGAAAGGGAAGTGAAAGGTATCGCAATATACCGCTTTACTGTTAAAAGTGACTCGAAACACTAGTCATAGTACGAGGTATAGCATTGCCAACAACATAAACCATTTTGGATATCAATTGGCTGGTGAAAGGGAAGCGAAAGGTAAAGCGCTTCATGTTTTTATTTCTAGGATTTCACCAGCACCAGGGACACCATCTTTACTCCATATGGACCACTCTGTGGCTACACAGAAAAACAACTTTGGCCCGAAACTGGTGGTGAAAGGGAAGTGAAAGGTATTGCGGTATACCGCTATTCTGTTGAAAGTGACCAGAAACACCATTCATAGTACGTGGTTTAGCATGGCATACAACATAGACCATTTTGGATGTCAAATTGCTGGTGAAAGGGAAGTGAAAGGTATTGCGATATTCCGCTTTAGTGTTGAAAGTGACTCGAAACACCATTCATAGTACGTGGTTTAGCATGGCAAACAACATAAACTATTTTGGATGTCAAATTGCTGGTGAAAGGCAAGTGAATGGTATCGTGATTCATCTTTTTATTTCTACGGGTTCCCCAGGGGCACCATCTACATTCCGTGGACCACTGTGGCCATAAACAAAAACAATTTTGGCAAGAAACTGGTGGTGAAAGGGAAGTAATAGGTACAGCGATTCACCTTTGTATTGTTAGGGGTTTACCAGGGACACCATCTATACTCCGTATGGCCGACTGGGGCCAAAAACAATAAAAATTTTGGCCTGAAACTGGTGGTAAAAGGGAAGTGAAAGGTATTACGATTTATCTCTTTATTTCTGGGGTTGCGCGACTAACAAAATTTATACTCCGCGGACCACTGTATTCAAAAGCAATACAAATTTTGGCCCAAAACTGGTGGTGAAAGGTAAGTGGGAGGTTTTGCGATATTCCGCTTTACTGTTGAAAGTGATTTGAAACACCATTCATAGTACGGGGTTTAGCATGGACAACAACATAAACTATTTTGGATGTCAAATTGATGATCAAAGGCAGGATGAGTAATACCTAGGTAGTACTTACAGTAGTACAGTACTTTTTCCTTACCTTACCTAGGTACTTTTTGGGATACCGATACCGTCTTTATGTAGGTAATTCCCAAGGTACTTTAAAAGCAATGACCACCGAATGAAGCAGGAGAATACTCGTCACCACCAAACTATATTTTTCGGGAGGGCTTTGTTTTGGCACCACGTGTGTGTCGTGGAGGGAGTAGGGTATGGAGAATTCGTTCCGGCTGGCCTCCCGGTCAACCATCTTCCCCGAATAGACAAAGGGCGGCAGACTGCGCCCCCCTCCCCACCCCCGTCCTCTCCTCCCGCCTGCAGACCAGATGCTTTGGGGCCGCGACAGGCGTGCGCAGTGTGCAGCACCGGCCGTGTCCTTGGCCGTGCATTGCTTGCAAGCGGAAAGGAAAACGTTTGATGAACCCACTCACGTGAGCGAGAAAGGGCGGTCACTGTTATCGGCCAACTGAATAACGACACTGCTAAAAATTAATAGTGAAGGGACTTGGTGCAAATTGCTCGGTATTGGCGAGTGGTAACGTAAAATATTAGGTGCATGACCGGAACAGGTCATAACGGGGACATGCTGAACAGTACCGAGTACCGAGGTAGTGGACTGAAGTACCGGTACAGTACCTAGGTATTGATCTTTGCAGTACCTAGGTACTGATTTTTACCGGTACAGTACCTACGTACTGATGCAGGACTACCTTTCACTGGTAAAACAAGTGTGCAATATTTGCACACCAAACGTGTGCAAGTTGTGATTTAGCACATTACATGGTGTCGCATGGTGTTCAACTCAAGTTGCACACTTGCGTGGTGTGCAAATTTTAGACGTTTTGTAAACGTTTAAATTCTGCACACTTGGACACACACAGTTCTATGCTGTCAATAGGGAACCATACGGTGTGCAGCTGCTATACGTTTCGGAAGTGTCAAAAGTTTAAACACCAATTGACGTATAACATATTTAGACACCACAAAGTGTCGAGAAAATGCACACTTCAACTTAAACGTAAATTGACGTACAAAATTAAACACTTGTTTTACCAGTGTTCCCATCCCTGGCAAAGGAATGTAAAGGTGCCCTGATGTAAAAGGTTTCCCAGGTATACATCATCCATACTCCGTGAACCACCGTAGGAAAAACAAAAACAATTTCGGGTTTAAACGGGAGGTGAATGTGAAGTGAAAGGTATTTTAATATGCCTTACTGCTTTACTGTTGAGAGTGATCAGAAAAAACATTCATACTCGGGATGGCACCTCCTCCGGAGCAATGGGCCGACCGAGGGAACGTGCCCGTCCCCAGCGCCTGCAGGTACGAGCATATGCAACCCAAAGAAAGAACTGCTGCTTTTGGAACACCCGGTACACACTCGCTCCATCACGTAGTCCCGAAACATCTTTAGAGACATTTTCTGTGTCGTGAGGATTCTGTGTGGTGAAGCACTGCTCCATCACGACCCAGAAAATATCACGTCACCACACAGAATCTTCACGACACAGAAAATCACGACACAGAATCATTTCTCTCACCACACAGAATCCTCACGACACAGAAAATCACCACACAGAATCCTCATGACACAGAATCCTCACGACACAGAATTCAACCCGGGACTGATTCAC
>NW_026267433.1:242352-244798 GCF_000697945.3 Frankliniella occidentalis | reverse complement strand
TGTTTTTTAATGCGAAGAAGTGTCTGGGGGTCATTAGGGTGTGGGGGATACACCCAGGAACAGTGCCTGACTGCGTGTATTTCATTTTGGCTTCATCTGCGCTGAAAAAAAATAAAAATATAAAAAAATCGTCGAAAGTCGATTCCGTGTAAGGTTGGATGGGTTGGTTGGCCAACTGGTTGGCCAACTTCGCTTACGTGTCGCACGCTTAATGTAGCATTCCGGTAATGCTGAAAAGCAGAGGAATGCGGGGAAGAAGAAACCGGAAATCGCTATGCTTTAACATGGTGACTTCCGTTTTCTTTTTCCCTGCATTCTTCTGCATTTCAGCGTTACCGGAATGCTTTATTCGTTTTCGAGTTATCGTGCGGACAGACAGACAGACGTGCAGACAGTCAGAAAGACAGACAAAGTTTTTTTCGACCAGACGGAGTTATAGGCTTCGCTAATAGCTCAGCCAACAAAGCGGGACTAGGTCAAACATCATTCTGAAACCTACTACGCGGCTTAATGCTGTTTCTTCCATTCGAGGAATCTTCATCTTTCAGAGGTAGGGGTGGAAGTTCTTTGGGTCTGAGAAATATCTCCTCCTCTGGGGGAAGATTAGACAAAATCCCCTGCTGGTTCATCGTCAGCACGTCCACCTTGCTTGAAATTTCTGGGTGCATTTTCAGCACCACTTTCAAGTTGACATTTGGAACTGAAACTAATGACACAATTACTACAGCAATCCAGTGAGTAGCAGATAAACTGTTCACAATGCGGTTTTAAAAAATAAATTTGGAGAAATGCTGCTTGAATATTTTACACTTTTCGATGCCGAACGATTTGCATAGGTTCCTCTTCGTTGATTCAGCAGTCTTGAGAGCATCTGCATAGTCCTCAACACCTACGTAATACAGTCTCTTTGTAGCCTCTTGGGCTCTTCCCATGACAAAGAAGGGGGAGTTGGTAATAAGGCCTGAGCGGCAGTGCTCCTTCCAGCTTCGGCCGCTAGGGTGCAGCACGCTCCAAATCCACTATGAGAAATCGTGCGCTCCAAATAGTGGTTTTGGTTAGATGGTGCAACTACATTCTTTCTTTTAGTTCCTCTATTTCTCTATTCCACTTAATCTTTTTTCTTTTTATTTCTTCCATTGCCACTTTGGACACGCCAGGGGTATGCAACGGCCGGCCGGGTGAGCGGTTGAGGCGATGCTCGGCCCGGCCCGGCGGCCCGCCCGAGCGCGCGGGACCCGCGCGGTTGACTTCAGATTGTGATTTCTCCGATTTTTCGTGGTTAACAGTACAAACCAATGCTTCCAGTACACCCTATAGGCTTTCCTCTTTCTATCGGTACCTGAATTTCATCCCGGTAAGTCGTCATTATGTAGTATTTGCAAAAGAGCGGTTTGAGGTTAGGTCTGCGCCACTGCCTGACTGACTTTGTCAAGTTAATGTGGGAGAACCACTCCACTTACCGAAGAAACTCGCATACGTATTGAAAGGCCTCACTTTAACGAAGGTCCATTGTAAGTTTCGAATTGATCTGAAATTTTGATCACTCACACGGACAATTTCTTTAACTACGCAGCGGCCTGAGTTCGGCTCGCTCGCCGGCCCACCGGCTGCTCGGCTGACTTTGTCAAGTTAATGTAGGAGAACCACTTCACCTACCGGGAAAACACGCATACCTATCGAAAGGTCTTACTTTAACGAAGGTCCATTGTAAGTTTCAACTCGATCTGAAATCTTGATAACTCACACGGACGATTTCTTTAATTACGCAACTGTGCAATAACCTCTCTTTTGAAAATACGAAATAATGACGACTCGCCGGGAAGAAATAAGAGTACTGATAGGAAGAGGAGAGCCTATAGGGTGTACCTTCGGCCCGTCCCTTCTGAATTTTCATGGTGTAATACATCTTCCATCCGAAAACGGGCCTTCGGCCCGCTGGAGTGACGGCTCGCGTTGGACCATATTTTTGCCAGGTACCTTTTCTGTCCTCTTCGTAATCAAACCTCAACAAACGAAGTATTCTTTTCATACGCTGAACATCTTTGGCTGTGTGTCCCGTAGTTTGTAGAATACATGCAAGTTATGCCAAATCCTTTCTTAGTTATTGATGTTAGCTTGTGAATCAAATAACACACCAATGAAAAGATACATAAGACTAGCCCTAGAAGAAGTTATAAATATACTTCCAGACATACTCTGATTGACTCCGAACGTGTTCGAACAACAAATAAATGTTTTTTTTTTGTTTTTTTTCTTTTTTGCATGGAAGTGTACACGTTTTATTAATGATGTCCCACCATAAAATAAGCCCACTCTTCTGCTTAGAAGAAACTTTTGAACCGACGGCATACTTCTCAGACAGAAGTGTACTTCTGGAAAAGTGAAAATATTTCTGTTTTGGCCAGTTTGGTAAGAAACACTCCCTTTTGTAAGTAAACAGGACAAA
>NW_026267433.1:239717-241375 GCF_000697945.3 Frankliniella occidentalis | reverse complement strand
CTAGACCAGGTACCCGACTAGCGGACTGCGAAGTTTAGGGGCTGTGCGATTTGTAGTTTCGCCGCGAATTACGCCCAAAGTCGGTAAAATTTCGAACTTTGAGGCGTCGCGACGCCGAAACTAAGCGTCGGAGAGCAAAACGGTTCGAGGTGGTGTGTTGTAGTAACATACACTACCGATTTCTGAAATAAAATTTTTTTCGCTCCTACCGCCTTAACGCCATCGATACGTCCCTAACAACCCTAACAAACCAATTTCGATAAGCAGTACGTCACCCTGGTACGGAAAACTGACCACAATACTGCTTAACTCAAAGGGCTGACCCTACACAGACCAATTTCGCCGAGCAGTACGTGTCCAAGTTACCTAGCACGGAAAACCGACCACTATACTGCTCAACTCAAAAGGCTCCGTCCCTACACAGATTTACCCCCCAACAGGCTTCGCGATATCTCACGAAACACTGTTACGCTGCGACGCGCCTGGCATACATCTACCTAGGCCTGCGGCGCTGACACCCAAGTCGGGCCAAAGTCGTAAGTAGGCATTCGGCCCCAAAAGTCAAAAATTTTATTCCTCGGGGTTTTATTTTAGGGCGTGTCCACGTAACTGTCAACTCGGAGGCTTCAAACCAAAATTCGAATTTTCACTCCGTTCAAAATCCCTCAGTGCAGTACACAGTCCAAAGTTTCTAATTCCGGTCGAGTTTTTAACATAAAACCGGTTCCCGAATCGTCACAGCAGTCAAAAGTCGAAACTCGCCAAAAACTCAATAGTGTATCGATAAAACGCACTTTTTCAACTAGCCAAACGACGTCAAAAGTATCGTTTTGAACCGGATTTTCGGTATCGGTTGTTTTGAACTACCCTCCCTGTGGGAGGTAGCCACCTCGGGAATGAACCTGCTCCAATATTTCTACCCTAAAATGTCAACGGAAAATGTGTTGTAACAAAATGTCAGTCCGTGACGAAAAACATGGATTTGTTTGTATAGAGAGCACACCGCAAAATCTAGCAAAAATCCCTTCCGGATCCTACGTTAGCACATTGTTAGAAACAAAAAATCATTTGAGATTTTTTTTGCCGTACCGATAGTTTAGGAGCTACACGCCGTCACGGACTGACATTTTTCACTAAAACGCGCTTCGTCACGGACTGACTGCCGATAATGTCACAGACTGACCACGATTTAAATTTCGAGCTACTATTCCGTGCTTTCGTGTCCGCTGCTCGCTGCCCGCTGCCCGTTGCCCGCTGCCGGCGAGGCTCTAGGTGGACCAGCGTTCAGACCGAGAGGCAGCCGCACGCGCTCTCGGCTGCACTAGCACTTTGTTGGTGTCTCATCTGTCGTGTGGACGCGATGGCTAAAACAGGGGCTGAGCGTATGCTAAGTTCACCATGTTCAAGTTGTCAGTGTAGGAAGTGTACTACATAGTACATTAACAAATGCAGACAGTACCCGAAAGCTACATAATTTTATGTAAAAATAGTCAATTATTGAAAGAGCTTTTTTGTTTAATTTTTTTACGTTGTGTTTTGACCACAAATGTGATATTTTTTTTACATGGATGAGATGTTTAAGTTATATTTCTGTTATTTTGTGCTAAAAGTATGATATTTTGTTTTGTATGACCTTGTTTCAATAAAGAAATAACAAG
>NW_026267433.1:238166-239667 GCF_000697945.3 Frankliniella occidentalis | reverse complement strand
AAACTGTCCCCACTTCCAGACTGACAGTATTCTTACCTTTCGGCCTCACAGTGTACCCCGCAGACATCACTGATTCTGAAAGGTCTCAGTGTGTCCTCGGTTTTCATGCAATAAAAAGTTAGGTACACGTCAGCATTATTTTCTGTAAGTGACGTCGGGCGCACATTTAGGCCCCTAGACGTGCGTCGGGAGAACGGATCCTTCATATCTTATACAAAGTAGGACCCATACGCTAACACTTTCAGCCCGAGTCGTTCGCCCCGGTCCCACCGTGCGCACAGAGCAGCGCCTACCGAAAATCGCGATGCGATCCGGGTAAACGTTGTCGCACAGGCCCTGGACTTTGCACAGGGTCTCTATTAGGTGAAACCTACCATTTAAGCCCCGTACCTCCGAAATCCACGATTTCGACCGATGAAATGGGATGGGCTAACCAACCCCTATTTCTTTGTTACCCCCTTTCACCCCCTTAGGGGTGGTTGACAGGATTTTCCGTAGGCGTTTCGTTTTCAGGGAGTGAACCTTAAGATACCCTGAAATTGTCAGACCTCTAGCTCATGTCCTTCCTCTTACTTGCACGACGGACGGACGGACACGAGAGCGGTTGCATAAGCCCGCTTTAATGCTTTTTTAAAAGTAGAAGGGCGGGCTAAAAATAACGGAAAATATCAGGTACCCGGGTCACCAGGCAACGTACAGCCCTTGAAATTTCTTGCGTAACTCAAACAGCAGGTTTAACCCTGAGATTGCTTCTAATTGGAGAGAGACAACAACCTTTCTGGCTTGTTTGTTGATAAGCCGCTGCAATAAGAGAGGTGTCCCAACTCCAACTACGATAACACGAAGTGAACTTTTAAATACCACTGTAACAGTTGAGGATGGGGAGGAAATGTTCAGCTTCCTCTGCCAAAATCTCAAGAACAAACAACAGGGACCTCTATCTGTTACTGTAAACAAGTCCTTATGTGAGCAGGTGGCTGACGTGGTTCATGGATGTGCGGGATATTCTGGCCGACAAACTCGAGCACATGAATACGGAAGGGACATTTTTGACAACTTTTCTTCAAATTTACCTTTCAATGCTGCAGTCATCTGATGAAACAGTAGATTTATTTCATCCAACTCTTTCTCTAAGCTACAAACTTCCACAATGGCACTGTTAATATTTGTGGCCTCTGATTGGAAGAAGACCTGATTCACTAAATCTAGATTCTTTTTTTTAATTAAGCTTTGATTTTATCGCATTCTGGCACTCAAACAGAGCGGTTTTCCACTCTCTTAGGACAGTCGAATTCATTTTTAATTCGTCTTGGTTAAAATTGGATAGTGATATACGGATCATTGACCCTTTCTCCTTGGATCCTTGTAGGCGTTTAATGACAGCCAGCCCACGCTTCTCCGCTGTGACCAATTTAGACCACGACTTTTTAATCGGGTCAGCAGCATTTTCATTTTCTTTCACTAAGAAATCCAAATGGGTCTTTAATCTTTCCTCATTGCT
>NW_026267433.1:232484-238116 GCF_000697945.3 Frankliniella occidentalis | reverse complement strand
GGCCCGTTACATCATTTGATTATGTTCTTCAGCAAATCGCGTGACGGAAATGGTCGGGCCGCAGGCCCGACCATCGCCGCCGGCAGGCCAAGCAGGCCCGGCCCCTGCCGGACGGAGTTGCCGGCGCAGCGAAGCGAAGCCGATATCGCGAACCGATATCGCGAAGCCTGTTACGCGAGACGTGGTCTGGCGTACATCTACCTAGTTACCATCAGTGTATCCTCACTTTTCATGTGTCCACACATTGCTTCTATATTTTGGGCTATATCATTTGTAGTAGCTCCAGACATAGACATAGTGCAATAGACTCTGTCCTAGTCTTCGGCATCTTGAGCAAGCTTCCCAGTTCCTGTCACCAGACTATCTCAAATGATGTTTATTTCTGCCTTTCTTGCTCTAGGTAGTTTGTTATTTTTTTAAAATTTTCTTCATGTCCTTGGTGGCAGTTGTGTTTTCCATTGTCTTCTTCAAGTCTTGCTTGTTTGAATCGTTCATGTTTGTTTCTAGGTTGTTATCCACTTTTTTTTTAGTGTTTTCTACATTTTCTTCATGTTCATGCTTATGCATGCATGTACATTTCTTTTGGTTTTCCTTTTTATCCTCTACAATATATTTCTTAATTCCTCCTTGAATTCTTTAATCAGTTTGTTGATAATCATGTTCAGGGTCTTGATTTCATCTTGGGCTTCGGTAAGCTTGCGTTCTACTTTTTCTACTTCAGCTGTTTTTTTTAGCATCCTTTAAATTTATTTGACAGCTTTCATCTTTCATGGCTTTATTAACCTGCTGTGCTACTGCCTTATCAGATGTACTTGCCACATTCAGTTGCCGGAGTGTTGTCTCTATTTCCTTGGACATCATCTTCAGGCTTGTTGTGCTCTGTTCAAGTAGTGATGCCTCACTCTCCTCCTTAGCATCATCTTCCTCTTCTCTGAATTCTAGACCAAATTCCACCTCTTCCTCCTGGTTGCACCTGTCAGGGCTTCCCTCCATGTGAGTTGGTGAGGTTATAGTCCAGCCAGCCAAAGATGATGCCTGGCGTAGCATGGGCTCTTATGGGCGGCTACAGCAAACCCAGGCGTCACCTTTGGCTGGCCGGACTATAGTGGGGTTAGAGCAAAACGGACGAAATGTTTGTTCGTGGGAATCTACTTCCACGAATTACCCCTTAGGAGCCCATAAAAAAATATTTAATAAAAAATAGAATATTTTGCGACCTGTGTTTTTTTTTAAATAAGGTTAATTTTTGAGCCAGAAAGCTCATCTTCGAACTCGATCTGTCTTTTTATGATACAAAACGACCCTGAAATTCCCAGATCGCTATCTCAATTCCTTCTTGAGTTATCGTGCATACAAACACACGCAAACAAACAGACAAACAGAATGAAACTTTGTCGGTCAGTGGAGTAATTAAAGTAGATCCCTTTAAACGAAAATTTCGTCCGTTTGGCTCTATTTTAAACCATTTAGGCGCCACAGGGAGTTTTTGACGAAAACAAGCAAAACAATGTACAACCCTGGATGCTAACTCGAAGTGACGGGAAGTTGATTGACGGGCCGGAGGCCTGTATCTTTGTGTACATTTCTGCGCTACCTGGCTTGGGTGTCAGCACCGCAGGCCTAGGTAGAAGTGTGCCAGGCGCGTCGCAGCGCAACAGTGTTTCGTGAGATATCGCGAAGCCTGTTACGCGAGAAGTGGTCTGGCGTACATATAGCTAGTTAATGTTTGGCTTTGCTACCGAGAACATTTGCTTCTGGACGGTTAAAAAAGGCTGGAGCCGCAGTAAAAATCAGTTATGAAACTAGATAAACTCCTGCATATGAAAGTGTATACCAGCCCCTCCCACTTCACATCAATGTCTTTATTTCTCACAGGTCGCCCATCGCTGCAGCGCATGTGCTATACATTTCAACTTTGTGCTGCCTCATTATCCTAATGAGGAACAATATAACTGCCAGACATTTTTCATCGGAAGCGAATGATCATTTCATTCAGTGACAAGACAACAATGCGCAATGTAGCCTTAGTGGTTAACCTAAGTTCAATTCTTGATAAAATGCTTCGCTAATCGCTCAGCCAACAATGTGTAGCATTAACCTTCAAATGGAATGGAAAGATGATTCTCGCACTCCACATTTATGGATTCACTTAGTTCAACCGATTCAATAACTGCAGTGGTAATTATGTAATGGCATAGTTGCAGTAGCAATAAGGAGAAGCAGTTACTATGCAATTTTTTATTAATTAGGCCTATGATATGTTCATTATTTACACTTTACAATTATTGGGCGCTGGTCGTGACCATGACATGGGATATTACATAATGAATCTTCTTTCTTTGGCCAGTAATGAGGTGCCTCTACCACTGCAACAAGAAAGAGCTCATGTTAATGAGGGAGTGAACTTTTACCATCACTATGTAAGATTTGTAGATGTGTACTTTCAGTGGGCGATCAGTATAAGCACCCACATGATCATGCCTCCCATCTGTTAACATTAGGCACAAACAAGTGCAGGGACAGCATTACAATTCCAAGGAGGAGGAAGAATATTCCAGCCAATAGTATTCTGTCAAGAGAAAAATATGTTAATGACATGCATGTAACGATCCTGTGCAATACTTTCAATAAAATAACGTTACTTCATACACACATGACACAAAAAAAAATATAACAAATTCTACAAACCTTCACTGGGCAGATGTATGCGACCAATAGACTTCTTTGACTTGATCCCATTTATAATACATCCATACAAACAGGCTGTAATACTTCTTGTTTTGGGCACCTTTCATTAACCCTTTACGCCGCAGGTTTTTTCCAGCTGAGAAAAAAACTTTTCATACCGATTTTCTGGTTGGTTTTGACTTACTGATCATTTTAATTTTCGTCCCGACGCTGTAACGTTAACCGTTTGGATTTTAGCCCTGTGTATCAAGAATGATACACCACTGTGACAAAAGGATATGTCTGGACGCGCGACCCGCGTCGTGGGGCTAATGAGCACAGTTTATATTTTATAAGTGTACTGTACATGTCTTGGTAGTGATCGTGCAACCCGTGCGGAGCCAACCATGTTTTTAAAACCGCGCTGCGATTAAATTTCGCATGTATCAAAACTGATACGCTGTGACTGACACTCCTAAACAGTTCCTGTCGTGTTCCGGGTGCTCTGGACTAGCCCAATATGCTTCGCATGTCATCCACAAGCCTCACCGCGTAGCAGTGTACCATGAGACTCTCATTGAAAAAATGTCAAAAAACGACAAAAAAATGGGCCTCTACGTCACGCGCTATCATTTTTGATACACACAATTTTGCAATCGTGACACAATACGAGTTTTTGAGATATCCTCGATCTGTCTTCGGCGCTGCTTACTTTGGACCTTTTCCAACAAAACATGACCATGACCATTACCATGAAAATCCGACTCCCCTACCCGCAGCTATAGGCGCTGCAGTTAGGCTCCGCATGGACCCCCTTGCAGGCCTGTTTTTGGCGCGCCACAGCAACCAACCCAAGTCACCGACCTGGCGGCCAAGGTCAGCCGTGTCCAGGTCCGAGGCCGCTTGTGTTTGATAAGGAGGGACGACATACGGGCGTTAGGCGTGAGCGGCGCACCGACCCGGATGCGAACACGGCTGGTAGCGTTTAACATAGCAGCTTGAACTGTCCGACGGAAGTGCCCCAGGGCCCCCGCCGGCTCCGCTAGGATACTGGGATCGAAGTCCCAATCGCTGTCCCGCAGCAGACGGGCACAGCGAGCAAGATTGAAGGGATAGCGGTAGACCGGCGGGATAGGGGCCTGGATCTGGGGCACAACCGCGGTGACAATGCAGTGGTCTGACAAGTCAGGACGGGGCAAGACATCGATAGAGAGGGCAGATGGCCGCGACGTAAGAAAATAGTCCAGGACGGACGATGCATATTGCATGCAGTGGCTGACATGCGTCGGCTCTGGGGGCACGTGGAGGTGGAGGCGCTGCCTTGGTAGGAATAGGGCCCGCCCATCCTTATTCGTGTAACTGCTACCAGCCAGCCGAGACATGGCGGGCATTGAAGTCACCCCCGGCAACATGGAGATGCGGAACAGCCCGGATAAACCGCACGAGCGTGGCGCCCGTCAGTCGACCCGTTTTGCAGTACAATGATGAGACCAGGACGGGGGGAGTGGTGTCGACGGAGACGGTGGTCCCCTCAATCCCGTCCTCAGAACCCCGGCCAGGGGAGGTGGACGAGGTGGGAGGGAAGGGGCCGCCGGACCAGGACCGCAGTCCCCCCGGCCCGGCCGGAAAGACTACCTAAGTGAACCTAACTAAACGCTCATTGTAAAACTAAACATGCGCACCACTTTAAATCACCATTACCCCAAAAAAGGACCAAGACACGTGGACGAACAAAATGTGAGCGATATACCGAGCCACAACTTGACGCTAACATTTAAAAACGAACATTCAATGTCCGAAAACTTATCGTGTGCAACACCTCCATTAGGAAAACTCAACCAGTTGAAGGAGGCACACGTTTACTTTACTTGACCGACGATAACCTAACAGTTGTCAAACTCACATCACATTTCACTGACACACACGTGTCACTGAACACAAACACGCTTCCGTACTTACTTGACAATTTTTAACAAAAGATAAGCAGATACAAGGGACTCGTATGTTTGGGGTTTCACGGGGAATATTACATTAACATACCTTTTTAATTGAATGATTAGAACAGGAGGCAGCCTTCTCACACAAACTACACTTTCTTTGGGTGTTGGCATCATCTGGGCTCAAGTAAGTACATATTCAAGCATTCCTAAGGTGATGCAATGAAATACCTTTACTCTAATGCTTCAAACTGATCATGATGAATCACATAAAAAATTTCCAAGGAGTTATTGACTTACAAAGAGAGTTGTCTGGCACAGGAATCCGCATACATGTGTCAGGAGGCTCATACGCTCTATAATGCTCTCCCGGCACCCGGCCACTTCCATTCGCATTTTTGCTATGACTCAGGAAAACGTTATGCTGTCGCTATTCGGGGCTCGATAGCTCTTCGGTCCGGCAACCTTTCCGCGCAGGGGGTGTTCCCATATCATCAACGGTACTCGGTCTAGAGCAAGGTACCTGGTTTTTGAGTACTTACGCCCTGGCTCCTGAGGGGGGTGGGGAGGGCGGGTCGGACCATGTCCGATAGGAAGTACATACCATAGGTAGTCACCACAGGAACGGGCGCGGTCGGCGGCGGCGGCGCCCCCGCACAGCGGGCCCGAGAACATGTCGGTCGTGATACCCGCCAAAACACCCAAAAGACTTTGAGCGCGGGTTGCGCCAGGTTTCCTTCATCGCACAGGCCCCGGGTTTTTTCCATGAGTGTCAGCATGAAATAAACTTTCAGAAAAACCTCGCTCTGGTATAGGTATTTTTTTTGAAACAGCCTAACCACTACACTGTAAAGCCGAAAGGTAACTTTTGCGCAGATATTACCCTGCCGAGGGTGACAATTTTCGACAATCACCTCACGCGCGGCAAGAAACGATTTGTCGCCCTGCCCGGGGTAATGTGCCGTCGCGTCTCCCGTGTTGAGGGTAAGAATTCTTACCCTCGCTCAGAGGTAACTTTTCTCGCCGCG
>NW_026267433.1:219365-224859 GCF_000697945.3 Frankliniella occidentalis | reverse complement strand
TGGTACTTTCAGAGCAATTGGGCGAAATGTGAGTGATGAAAAAACAGGAGTTTCTTTTTTGTCAGTCCGTGACGACAACTTTGGGACTTGAATGCGCCACTATCTGAAAAGATACAACTGGCGCACACAAGTCTCTGGAAAGCCCATTTCAATAGCCATTAACTGGATTAAGTGCAAACCCCGAGAGTTTTCGCGTTTATCGTACAGAAGAGAATAAAGTTTAAAAAAACGCTTCTAAAAGTCAGTCCGTGACGCGTGGACACGCCCTTTAACGAGTTACCCTACCGGAGACCAACAAATATCTGAGAAAAAACATGGACATGTTTTGCGGCCATTTTCGTGAAGAAAACTCCCTCTGCTGCCTGAACGGTTGAAGATAGAGGCAAATGGACAAAATTATCGCTCGAAGGACTATACTCTGATGAGTTACCCCCTGGGAAACAGTAAAACAAATGTTTTTTTAAAAACGTAATTTGGGGACCTGTGGTTTTTGATTTTTTTTAAAATCCAATTTTCGAGCTAGAATGCTCTCTTTCGAACTCGATCTGTCTGTTTATGACACAAAACGACTCTAAAAATCCCAGGTCGCTAGCTCAATTCGTTCTCGAGTTATCGTGATGACAAACAGACAGACAGACAAACAGACGCGAAACTTTTTGACCATCACTGCAGTAATAGGCTTCGCTAATAGCTCAGCCAATAGGGTATTTCAATGGAGCGCTGCCCGGAACTAAGAAGAACAAAAGCGGATACAGAGAGCGGTGGTAGGGGTGGGCGTTCGGAGGAGCGGAGGGCGGGCGGGGAGGCTCCCCTCCACCCGCCGCTCCACCGCGCGCCCGCCCCCACCACCGCTCTCTGTATCCGCTTTTGTTCTTCTTAGTTCCGGGAAGCGCTCCATTGAAATACACTATTAGGGACATGAAACTTTTGCTGTTCGGTAACGGTTTTCATTCAAAGTTGGAATTTTGACAGATTGTTATGTAAACCTAGGTAGATGTACGCCAGACCACGTCTCGCGTAACAGGCTTCGCGATATCTCACGAAACACTGTTGCGCTGCGACGCGCCTGGCATACATCTACCTACGCCCGACCGGCCCGACGATTTTTGTTCTTCTCCTTCCGGTCCAGTCGAGCCCCGGAGTGCCCAATCCGGTTTGGTCTTCTTAGTTCTGAAGAAGTTCTGAAGAAGAACAGCACGAATAACAAGGTGGCCCGTGATTCGTCGCCCGGTTTTCCCCCTCCAACTAAGCGACGAATCACAGGCCTCCTTGTTATTCGTGCTGTTCTTTTTTTGTTTTTTTTTTTAATTTTTGTTTTTTTTCTGAAATAGCTTCTCGCCCTCCTGGTACTGTACGTGAGATGGCCGGCCGCTCTCTGCCGCCCCCTCCCTGCCGCACGCATCTCGCCGCGCCGCCCGTGGGAGTTCGGCGCGTCGCTCGCCAGCCAGTCCGGTCCGGTCCAGTGCGCCCCGCCCCGCTGCGTCGTCAGTGTCAGTCATCACGCCGGTCAGCTCAGAGCCGCCGCTACGCGCTACGATACGATGGGGTCGGCGCACGGCGCTCTGGCCGCTTCCATGCAGGAGATCCAAGACGCCCAGGCCGCCGCCCAGGCCCAGGCTGCCGCCCAGCAGGGCCCCGGCGAGGGCCCGTGCCACTGCTGCGACAGCCGCCGCGTGCTGGGCGACCTGGAGTGCCCCTTCACGTGGGCCGTGCCGCCCATGGGCCCCGAGGAGGCCGCGTACGCCGAGGACAAGATGTTCATGTGGGCCGAGCCGTACGTGGCGGCCGCGGACAAGATCGCCCTGGCGTACAGCCGCCACTGCGAGGGCCGCCACTGGGAGGCGCGCGCCCACCTCGTCGAGTGCTACATGTTCCTCATGGCCGCCGACGTGCCGTCGTCCGCCTGGCCCCGCCGCTGCGAGGTCTACGACGTCTACAGGTGAGTGCCGCACTGTTAGAAATATCACACTATTTATTTCGGTTGGTATCGGTCATTCATTTGCCTGGAAGGGTGTTTTAAAGTGAAAGTTTGAGCGCGACTTAAGTATGGTTCCGAATCTCGGATTTTCCATATCCGATGTAGGTATCTATCGAACCGTATCCAAGTTCTGGCGGAGCGTAGCGGGGCGCAGTGGTGGGAGGAACGATAACAAAGCAAAAAGCGGTCTGAGAACTATATTTTTCGATTGAAATCTTGCTTCAACTCCAGAAAAAGATGGTTTCTGCTTTGTTGTGGTTTCCCCCGACCACTGCACCCCGCCCCGCTAAGCTACACTCCGCCATTCTAGACAAGCCCTTCATTGCCTGGTCGCACCGCACCGACATGAGTACGCTGTTTTCTGTGAGTGCAGAGTGCAGGAATAAAGAATTCCGGTAAAGCTGAAATGCAGAAGAATGCAGGGAACAACAAAACGAAAGTCGCTATGTTGCAGCATAGCAATTTCCGTTTTCTTCCTCCCCGCATTCTTTTGATTTCAGCTTTAACCGGAATGGTACTTTGTTGATATGCACTAAAAGTACGGTTTATCTCAAGTATAAAATTCTACTTGCGGTGTTGCCACGTTGTGGGCGAAAAGGTCTTTAAAGCATTCCGGTTAAGCCAAAATTCGGAAGAATGCGGGGAAGAAGAAAACGGAAATTGCTATGCTGTAACATGGAGATTTCCGTTTTCTTCTGCCCCGCATTCTTCTGTATTTCAGCTTTACCAGAATGCTTTATTTTATCATGGAGCCTTACGGGTACCACCATAAATAAATATGGATGTCCTGTATTTCATTTTATAGGCAAATCCTGTACTTTTCCTGCTCCTTGCCTCAGGACTTTAACTGAGATGGGCTTAGGATGGGTATTTTGGTTAATCGGATGAGGGAAAAATCACAAAGATTCATAAAAGTGCCGAGAACATAATTTTTTAACTTCTTGCCGATCTCATTTTATGACCTTTGTGCCATATCAAGTTTTAAACAGTACTTTCTTACCAAAAAGTGTTTAATGTTTGTCATGTAAGCTGTTTTCAGTATATTTCTGGTCCTTTGTGTAACTTTACGTTCTTCTGTCCCCTTGTCTAACAAGTCACCTGGGAAGCAAAGATATTTTAAGTAACAATCGCATTTTATTCAAGTGATTAAAAATTAATATGAGTATATGAACATTAAGATGCAAGGTAGTGGCGCTATGAGGGGCTTGCCTAGAGAGGCGTAGTGTAGTGGGGGGGGGGGGGGGCACAACAAAGCAAAAATCTTCTCTTTCTGGAATTTCAGCAAGTTTTCAACCGGAAAATATAGCGATTTTTAATCTGCGAAGTCGATTAAAACAAGGTTACAGTAGACCATTTCACCCGCCAGCGATTCGATATCTCAAAGAACAATAATACCGGAAGTCAGCGTTATGTGTCTTTCATAATAGGGGTTTGTCGTCAATGTGACTCACAATAGGGTATTTCACCTGACGCAAACCGGATCCAAAGAAGAACAAGAGTTCTTCCTGAATTCCTTCCTCCTTGGCGCTCATTGGCCGTCGCCGCGCCGACGAAGTTATCGGACCCGACACTAGGGGTCGACCGCCCTTGCGGCCCGTTCATGAACTTCTTCGTCGGCGTCAGCCAATCAGAGCAAGGGAGAAAAGAGTTCAGGAAAAGCTCTTGTTTTTCTTTGGATCCGGTTTGCGTCAGGTGAAATACCCTATTTACTCTTCTCCGACCTAAATAGACCTTTTCGCCCACAACGTGGCAACGCCGCAAGTAGAACCTTATACTTGAGATAAACCGTATTTTGACTGTCTGTCAACCAAAGTACTCATCACCACTGGATTCCTTGGAAAATTTACCAGAGACAAGTGTTTTTGCTTTTTGAAAATTTGCCTAAATTACAATTTCACTACAAAGATTTGCGTTGTTGCCAAGTTGTGGGCGAAAAGGACGTTCTATATAGTCAAAAATGTATTCTTACTGCTCAAACCGCTTCTGTAGACCTTCTGAGCCGCTTGGAGCGCATGAGCAGTCTATTAAATTCGGACGCAATTCAATTCTCAATTTTAAGAGAAATCTGGGCGTTGCCTGCTCATGCGCTCCAAGCGGTTTAGAAGGTCTATCGTCGCGGGGAGGAGCGGGGCAGGGTGGGGGCAGTTCCCCGCTCCTCCCCGCGCCCGACCGGCCCGACGATTTTTTGTTCTTCTCCTTCCGGTTTAGTCGAGCCCCGGAGTACCCTATCTATAACGTGTTCAATGGCCAAGAACGTTCCATAAACTGCCCGACTCGAAGTATTTTTGTTGAGATCATTTGAAATATCTTAAACTCAAATTAAATCTTTTGAATAGAGGGTGCCCGCTCTGCGCGTTTCGAAAAGAAGTAAGTAAATCAGGACCGGAACCTGTATGAAAAGTCCCCATATTTTTCCTACACACTAATATCTTATGAACATTTTTGTTCACAGTTACTGATTTCTGTAAACATGCTCGGCTTACGCATTTTTTAATGCGCCAGTATGAAGAAATTTGTGCATACTAGCGTATTAAAAAATGCGTAAGCCGAGCATCCTCGATGTCTCGAGCGCGTATTGGACGTGTCTGTAGCGAGTCTTTGCTTTCCCCACGGTGGAGAGAGAGAAGGTGGCGGCACGAGGGTCTCCCAGCATAGGGACCCGTGGGTCCAGAATCTCGACAGGTTGGGGGATTATCGGCCGAGTCGGGGCTATCTAACGTGCCGGTACGGAGTACCTGCAGTCGGGGCGGCCTATGCAGATACCTGGGCCGCCCCGACTTAGCTTGAGCGGCGCCGACCCTCGCCCGGGCTCACCCGGCCGGAGTGTGCGAGGTAGAAGTCAGGTACGAGCCCGTCCCGCGCAAGCTGAGTCTGGGCTTCCCACCTACCTACCTGCACGACGGCCCCAACTGAAGGTAGTGTGAACAGGCCCTACAGTTGGCCCCGACTAGGGCGTTAATCCCCCAACCTGTCGAGATTCTGGACCCACGAGCAGACCCCTCGTGCCGCCACCTTCTCTCCCTCCACCGTGGCTTTCCCTGTGCACTGGCTGTGTGCTGTGTGTTGTCTATTTCTGAGACACCCTGAAGCCGCTTTTGTTTTGTACGGGCTGAAAACCCACAATTTTTTGAAATCTGGACTAGTAAACATTTTTTAGCGTAGCCAATGAAGTCACAAGTACTCTTTACGCATCCATTTAGTTTATTTACTATTCCACTGTACTCTAAAATTTATGAAAAAAGTGTTAAATTTCTGAATTTTTGTCTTAATTTTACTAAGGTGATATTTGAGGATACCTTTTGTATCCATAGTAGTAAAAGTAGGATCACTGCACTGTAAATTGCTTACGAACTATAGGTTCGTAATGCAAACTAAAACGTTCGTAGCTTACGAAGGATTTTGAAGCGTTGTATTACGAACTAATAGGGTATTTCAATGGAGCGCTGCCCGGAACTAAGAAGAACAAAACCGGATACAGAGAGCGGTGGTGGGAGCGGGCGCGCGGAGGAGCGGCGG
>NW_026267433.1:211402-211845 GCF_000697945.3 Frankliniella occidentalis | reverse complement strand
TCGCTTTGCAATACGAACAATTTGTTTGCAATACAAAGAACGAAAATTGTTCGTAACGTTGCAAAGTATTTAGTTCGTAAGCTTTTTACAGTGTGTGGAGCTTGAAAATTACTCTTAGTGGGTGGCGTTGTAGCTAGTGAGAGTTCACAGGGTTTAATTTTGCATATCCTGTGAAAAGTGGTAACCACACCATGGGGGTAGTATTTGACTTTGCGTATCCACAGTAGTAAATTTATCCGGCCCACAGCCATAACCGGGCTGTGTCATATGATCGTCTTCCGAAGCCACGTCTCGTACGCGCCTCGATGGCTCAGTGGTATCGCAGCGGTGCGGTGATCGCATGGTCCGGGGTTCAAATCCCGGCCGGTGCCGACACCAATTATAGTCCAGTCATATTGTGTTTTGACCCGGACAAAATTCCGAACAGTACCAAATTTTGGGGA
>NW_026267433.1:209329-209710 GCF_000697945.3 Frankliniella occidentalis | reverse complement strand
GGTATTTCGGAGTATTTCAGGAGTATTTTGCGACTATTGCACTGACTATTTCGCGTCTATTTCAGGTCTATTTCGCCTGTATTTTCGGACTATTTCGGGGGAAGGTGTACGAACTATTTCGCAAGTGATTTCCACTTCGAGGCTACTTCCTTATAGTAGTTAGGCTAGAGGGCAGAAGGCATAAGATAACCCTACTTCGGGGCCCACAACTCAGAACAATTTTGTACACCTGATTTCAGGATAGACCATCTGAGCCGCTTGGAGCGCATGAGCAGGCGACGCCCAGATTTCTCTTAATCAGACGCAATTCTAAAAGCGAAAAACACTTGCAGCTAGGTTTTGTTACGCTGAATCCGAAAATGTAATCACTTTTGTCATTCA
>NW_026267433.1:206000-206560 GCF_000697945.3 Frankliniella occidentalis | reverse complement strand
AGAGCGGTATTGTTTGTGCCACTAATCTCATACTAAAACGATCCCCAAAATTTGGTACTGTTCGGAATTTTGTCTGGGTCAGGGGCCTTTTTTGCACAAAATGACTGGACCCGGATGAGACAGCAAACAGGCGGAAGCGGGCTGTGGGTCAGAGCACTGGCCGCCTCGTCCTTCCCGACTGGTTGCTCGAACTGTTTTACGGCTAGAAGTATTTTTACCACTGTGGATACAGAAAGGTTGTAATAAATACGCTTGGTAATTTTACTACTGTGGACACAGAAAGACACTTCTAATGTAATAGGAAATTTGCTGATCCTCTGTATAGCTAAATTTCACTGTACTGTGGATGCGCAATTTTCTGATACAAGGCTAAGGCCAGGTGCGTTTTCAGGTCAAAGTGGTAAAATTACCCCAAATATTTTTTACTGTGTTAACCCGACGACAAAAGCGAGAATCGAGCGTTTCACACTCTCAGCCCGTTACTGACATTTTGCAAATACACAATGAACTTGCTTATACAGCAGTAATACTCACAAAATTGCACGTAATACTCACAAATT
>NW_026267433.1:205205-205950 GCF_000697945.3 Frankliniella occidentalis | reverse complement strand
TTGCAGTGCTTAATTGACCGCCTCAGTGCAAAAAAAGTTGTTTTGGGCATTAAAACCAGAAAAACGACAAATATTTTGCAGGAAATGACCGAAAATATGTGGCTCGCGCTTGGCTGATCCTCTTTTCTTTTAGAAGGGAATTTGCGAATCTTACCGAAAAATACCAGCGTTTTGTGGCTTTTATAGTGTTGAGATTTGCACTGAAACGCGTCTTTCTATGGACACTACAAGTCCTTCCGATGTTGTTTCAGGGACGGCTTCCGGCACGTGGTGGACGCGTGCTGGGCGGGCATGTGCCTGCCGGAGCGGAGCGAGTACCACACGGGGCGCCACGTGCGCCGCGCCGACAGCCCGGACACCTCCGTGCAGGACTTCATCAAGACCATCAAGCCCTTCAATCGGCTCCACCGCCGGCAGCAGGCGGCCGCGCTCACGCTCAAGAGCCGCTTCATGACCGACGAGGGCAAGTAGTACCAGGGGAACACGACATGTGCAAGGACTATTGTTTTTTTGGGTGTTTTTAGCAGATGATACTTCCAGTATCACTGCTTGTACAATACCTACTTTAACATATGTGAAGCTAATATGAAGCTAATATGAAGCCCCCACATATATATATTAAAGCACCCATTATATTAGAGCCCCCAGGGGATGGAGAGGGTTCGTGGTCCCAAAAAAGTGGTTCATGGGCCCCCACCTATTGCATTAATTACCTGTAATTACCTCTAATTACCTGTAATTACCT
>NW_026267433.1:202836-204065 GCF_000697945.3 Frankliniella occidentalis | reverse complement strand
ATCTTTGTAAACATTTTTGCACTACCTGACTCGGGTGTCAGCGCCGCAGGCCAAGGTAGATGTATGCCAGGCGCGTCGCAGCGTAACAGTGTTTCGTGAGGTATCGCGAAGCCTGTTACGCGAGACGTGGTCTGGCGTACATCTACCTTGTTAACTTCAAGCACTATTTACGTCTAGGGTTTTAAAAATACCGGTCTCTTTCAATCGTACGGTAAGTTACCGTAAGTTACGTAAGTTACGCGTATTTATAGGTAATATTGGTAATATTCGCCGAAGTTGCCGATTTTGGAATAATATGCGTTAAAAACTTAAAATGCATGTAATAACCCGTTGTAAACGCGTCTATTCGGTAGATTAAGTGTGGAACAGTGTAACATACAAAAGAAAAAGTCATAAAAAATTAATGCTCTGAGTGAAAGATCCAAGAATAGAGATCATCCAAGCGTGTCCCGACATTTTTTAGACCGTCCACGTAATTTAATTTAATCCTTAGTTTTGGGGCTTCCCTGGTGTGCCTTTGACATGTCTGGGCCCAATCTGACGAAAACTCCAGATTTGGACTTACAACCCATATGCAAAAACAGACGGAGACAAATTTTGATTATAAGGTAAAAATAGAAGGGTAGTTTTTAATCTGATTGTCAAGTTAAGGACCGTTTAACCCTTTAACCCCCCCCCTCCCCACTTTTTAGTGAGGAAACCTGCTCACTCTTTTCAAGTGAGGATTTTAAATTATGACTTAAACAGAGTGGGGAAAATAATCGCGTTCTGAGGACAGGAGAGCGGTATTGTTTGTGCCACTAATCTCATACTTATATGAGCAAGATATCTGACCCTAGTATTTGCAGTGCTTAATTGACCGCCTCAGTGCAAAAAAAGTTGTTTTGGGCATTAAAACCAGAAAAACGACAAATATTTTGCAGGAAATGACCGAAAAATATGTTGCTCGCGCTTGGCTGATCCTCTTTTCTTTTAGAAGGGAATTTGCGAATCTTATCGAAAAATACCAGCGTTTTGTGGCTTGGTAAGTTACCGTAACTTACGGGTATTTTACCGAATCTTACCGGTAATATTACCAGCCTTTAAATCCCTAGCTCTAATATAGACGTAAATAGTGCTTGAAGTTAATTACGTCGCATAGGTAATTACAGGTAATTACAGGTTTTACAGGTAATTACAGGTAATTAGAGGTAATTACAGGTAATTAATGCAACACGTGGGGGCCCATG
>NW_026267433.1:198993-200152 GCF_000697945.3 Frankliniella occidentalis | reverse complement strand
TTTCAATTTTATTCTTAGCGATTATAAAATTAACAGAAAATTAACAGAATGCTATATCATCTGCTTCCACGTTAGCGTGAGCTTAGGTTTTTTTTTTTTTTTTTGTGCACATCTCAACCTGATGCAGATTGAAATCTAGCGAGTAAGAAATTTGTATCTGAATGAAGGACAAACAAATAATTGTCCAGAAAAACGATGCTAACTCGTCACTTGCTAGATTCAAATCTGCACTGTAAAAAATGTTGGGAATTCTACTATACGCATGTATGGGAAATTTCCTATACATCGTATCGGAAGTGAAAATTCCTACAAATGTATAGGAATTTTCCCATTTGGGAAGAAGCGTATGGGAAGAGTACGAAGTGTATATGCATGCATTCGGTTGAGAATGTGCGCATAAACGCGTCTTTGTGCGGACAATAAGAGTCCTTTTAGATTTAGTGTGGAATAATTTCCTCGTATAAATGTACAGCAATGTACTTTCGATTTACGTAAAATGCTGTTAATTTACGACAGCCAAACCTTGTTCATCAGTGAATGATTTTCAAGTCGATAATGCTTGAAATTGTTGAAACACACATCGTGGAAACGTTTCCCGCTACATTCTAAATGGGGATGGACATGTTTTGAACCTAGGTTTAACGTGCTCTTGTGCACATCAATTTTAACATACCGGTGTTTAACCATCTCTAATTACTCTTTCCTTTCGCGTTTTGATGGTGCGAAAACACTAAATCTGAAAGGACTGTTATTGTCTCAAAAAAGACGCGTTTTTGTGCACATCTGAACCTGATGCGGGTTTGAATCTAGCAAGTGAGGAATTTGCATTTTAATGATAGACAAAAAAAAAAAAAATGTCTAGTAAAGGCAGGCTAATTTGTTACTTGCTGGATTCAAGTCTGCGTCCGGTTGAGATGTGCACAAAAACGCGTCTTTTTGTGGAGAATAAAAGTCCTTTCCGATTTAGTGTGAAGATAAGAATCCCTATAAGCTCAAAGTTTTGTTAACCTCTTGCTCGTTTATAGTTTTTTTTTTTTTTGGTTCTGGTGTTTTTACAGCGTTACTTGTATACCGAGGTGTATACCCGATTTTAACAGCCTTCATTGAGTACAGCATTGAGCTATGCTGTAATTTGCAAATCAGGAAGGTTGGGGGGGGG
>NW_026267433.1:195125-198248 GCF_000697945.3 Frankliniella occidentalis | reverse complement strand
AACACCACTAAGGTTGTTAACACAGGAGACCTTTGCCGCTACTAAAAAGTTTTGCTTATTGTGCTGACCCTGAAATGAGCCTTTATGTACCCCCATTTACAGACTCCCTTTCTTTACTACCTATATCCAGGGCTGGAAAATCGGAATTAAATTAATCGAAAAGGAGCGATACTGCATAGTTCCGTTCCATCGGAACTATTCCACGGAACAAAACGATAAGGAACGGAACTAAACAAAGAACAAAACCTCAGCGAACAAAACTGAGAAAACTCGCAGGAGTAAAACTGCGTTTCGATTCGATCATTTTTGTTCGTATGAGTAAAACATAGTTCCTTTCCTTTGGTGACGTCATTGGAAGAATAAAACGTATTGGTCCCTCGGGGATAGTGCCTACTGTGACCTGTCGCATTCGTGTGTCTGTGTGCTTCTGCGTCCAGGCTTCTACGTGCTTTTGTGTTTGTGCGTGCGCGCGCGAGTATCTGTGTGCGTGTGCGTGCATGTGTGCACGCGCGTGACACGCACGCACACAACACGCACGCATCTGCGCACGCAAGTGACACGCACGCATCTGCGCACGCAAGTGACACGCACGCGACACGCGCGCGATACGCACGCATCTGGCCACGCACGTGTATGCATGTGTGTCTGCGTTCATGCAGGCGCGTGTGTGTTGGGGAGGGGGTAGAGTACCGTCACGTCATACTGACGCCCCCCCCCCCTCTTCCCTCTCTTGCTGTTGTTCGCCGGCAAGTGACTAGGAACTAAACGTTTTAATCCTCTAATCACGTGGCCAATAAGGAGTTAATTTATTCTCGCCAAATGAATAATTCCGAACGAAAGTTTTGTTCTTTTGGTTTAGTTCCGTTCCGAATGAAACTGTTGCAAAAATTGTCGGTTTTGTTCCGTTCCGAACGAAACGAAACCGAAAGAACGAAACTTTTTGTTCCGAACAAAAAGGAGTAAAACCAATAATTTAATTCCGATTTTCCAGCCCTGCCTATATCACTCCTATTTCATACATTTGAGGTAAAGGAGCAACGTAACTCGTTGCCCATACTTGGGCAATTCTTGAAAAAAACCACGGAAGTGAAAATCTACTTTCGGATTTCATCGTAGCAACCAACTTGGGGCAGTTTCGGAATGCCAGAAGCTTGATTTTTTTTGTTCTGCAATGAAAACAGCTAATTTTTGAAGCCTTGTAGTAGCCCATCCCACCCCAAAAAAGTTTTCGAGGTACGGAGCCTAAATGGTTGTTCTGACCCATAAGAGACCGTGTGCAAAGTCCGGGGTCTGTGCGACAACGTTTACGCGTATCGCATTGCGATTTTCGTTTTGGCCCAACCTTGGAGCCAAACAGGTAGACCACCTTGTAGGCGCTGCACTGCGCGCACGGTGGGACCGGGGCGAACGACTCGGGCTGAAAGTGTTACCCTATGGGCCCTACTTTGTATCAGATGTGAAGGATCCGAGCTCCGGACACACGGGGCGTGTCCAGGGGCCTAAATGTGCGCCCGACGTCACTCGCCATTTACAGAAAATAATGCTGACGTAGCCCTAACTTTTTATTGCATGAAAACCGAGGACACACTGTGACCTTTCAGAATCAGTAATGTCTGCGGGGTAGCGGTTACGCGTTCACAAGAAAAAGTTTGAAAAACAGGTATTTGCGCCTGTGGTGACGTCACTTAGCCTGCCCGCACTACACTCCTGTAGTACACAGCCTAGTACACAGGCGTTTTAGACGTTTTTTGCCTTGTCCATTTACCGCCTCACCTCTACCCCGCAAAGTAGCTGAACATTTCCTGTAAAATTACAGATTTTTTTTTAACAGTGAGCAAACAAGTGCATTGTCCCTGAAAACGTGCTTAAAATTAAATGTAGCAAGAAACAAAAACCTCGGTAAGGTATCTGAGAGTGTATTCAACTACGAGACGTCAGATAATTAGATTAACACACTAGTAAACCACATATAGAAAGTTGCACCCCGATTGATGCTATATTGAGATGTGCAAACTTGCCACACTTTCTGGTGTCGAACGCAACGTAACAAAGTGTGCTACCATTCCACTCGTCGCAAATGTCTGGGCAATTGGACACCACCCGGTGTGCAACTTTTGACGCGTAGTATCGTGGGTTAGAGTGAAAATCTGGGATCGAGAATGTATACCTGAACCAGGGCCTGGAAACGCAATGGTCGAGTCCCGGCCGAGGCGCGATACCAGCGAAAACAGCGTTTTTGGGGGACGCTTATGTGAAAAAAGTATACATCTCCGGTAAAAATCAAGAAGAGATTCGGAAAGCTGATGAAATTTGCCGTGTAGTAGGCCTATTATTAAACATGATACTGCCACGAGTGCGCGGAGAAAATTTGATAAAAAAACATGGATTTTTGACCCTTCATAACCTCACTCTAGCAGACGGAACTTTGTTCGTGGATTTGACCACGATAAACATTACTTTCAGGCTGAGCATATAGCCTACTACACGTCAAATTTCATCAGCTTTCCGAATCTCTTCTTGCTTTCCACCGTAGATGCATACTTTTTTCACATAAGCTTCCCCCGTTGCGGTATCGCGCCTCGGCCGGGACTCGGCCATTGCGTTTCCAGGCCCTGCCTGAACGGAGTACTTCAAGGTATCCTGACTGTAAGACTAGCGGCGGAGTCCATTTTGACCGATTGGCTGACCTTCAACCCCAAATTTTCACTTCATCCTAGAAGTATGGGTTTCATGTCACGCAAATTTTGATAAAGCGACGAATGTCCTAACCCGCAGAGTTTTCAGGAGAGATGAAATAAGGTTCCTTTTTGACCTTCAAGATAGTGGTCTGAAGCCACACCTTTGATAGTTATCTTAAATACTTCTTTAGTGTTGCATTACATTTTGCTTCTTAGCTTGTGTCAGTATTTTGAATAGAATGGGAGATGAGGGACATTGGTCAGTTTTTGCCAGGTATAAATTTTGACAAAAGGACGAATGTCCACAGCCTAATTGGTCAAATTGGCGAATGTCTATTAACAATTTGACAAAGAGACGAACGTCCATAACTGACTTGACAAAGTGTCGAATGCTCTGGAAACGCAAGTGTTTTATTAGGACATTCGCCAATTTGACCATTTGGCT
>NW_026267433.1:184666-185226 GCF_000697945.3 Frankliniella occidentalis | reverse complement strand
GCTGATCAGGGAAGATGGGGAGGGGAGGGGGGGGGGGGGGGGTCTTCAAATTACTTCACGTTTATGGCAAATAAGAGGAAAGTCGACCAGGACAGTTTTGTTCGACGACGAAAAATTGTTCGGTCAGTCCACGAACAGTTTGGATTCGAACACCCTGTGTTCAATGACGAACGAACACGAACAGTTCGCTGTTCGTTCGAGTTCGTTCGACTGCGAACTTGTTCGCTCATCTCTAAACAAAATATAGACCGGAGTGCTGACATCTCGTTTTCGCGGCCCACCTGGGCCGAGTGGTTGATTAAAGGGGCACGCGACCCGCTCGCATTGCAGTCGGGTGAGCCAGACCCGCCTTACGCTATGCGGTCCATCTCGGGTTAGCGTGGACCTACTGCTATTCGCCTCGACCCGTCTGACCCGTGTCGGGTCTGCTGGACCCGCCTGACCCGTGCTACGCTGCACTGGCCGAGCAGGGCTGCCAGCGACTCACTTTTCTCACTTTTTCTCACTTTTTTGAAAAAACTCACTTTTACTCACTTTTCTGGTAAAAACTCACTATTCTC
>NW_026267433.1:182400-184616 GCF_000697945.3 Frankliniella occidentalis | reverse complement strand
AAGACCAATGTGTGACCAAGTGTCATTCTACGTAGTATGCAAAGTTGAAACGTTTTGGTTGTGTGCAATTTTTGCACTTTTGGTTACACATTGGTCTCTGTCTCAGTAATGTAATAGCGCAGGAAACGCATACCAATTGTTTAAAGTTGGACACCAGGTGGTGTGCAGTCTTGCAAAGTGTTAAAAGTTCGCAGATTTGAGTAGCACAAGAATTGGTGTGAAACTTTTTACATTTGTTTAACCAGTGCAATGCTGTTTAGTATGCCTGCTCTGTAGTCGACGCACTAACGTTTGTAATTGACACGCTGCATTTGTCTTACAATGTTGACATCAATCTTCCTCTTACAAGGTGAAAGTGGTGGAGGGATGGGCGAAGACTGAGCCGAGCTACGAGGAAGTGGCCCTGCTGCGGGACGCCTACCGACAGCGGCCCAACCCCGACACCATGACCCGCCTGGCTAAGACGCTGTTGGAGTCCAAGAAGTTCTTCGAGGAAGGGAAACGGCTCCTCGACGACGCTCTCACCCTGCACCCGAAGTGTCCGGCCGTCCTCTACCAGGTAGGTGACGGTGACTTTGTATTCTCTATGATTTCAGAGCTCAGTAGATTTGAACATATCTAACTGCACTCAAATCACAGGTTTTTTTATCATTACAAGCCGCCTGTAAACATGCTCCGCTTACGAATCCAAAACCTTCCCTTTATATTGACAGGGTCAGTATTCCGGACGCTAATAAATATGTGCATTCGGCTTGCTTTCTCGGTTCGCGGAGAGGGAGGGTCTCGTTCGGTGCACTGTGAAGAATAGAATTGAGGTTTTGTAGGGAAATTTTCTTTGACGCAAGTTGTAAAGTTTTTTATAATCGTAAAAATACATGTAGTGTCGACTTTAAATGTATTGGCCGTTCGTACGAATCCAGTTCGGCGGCGCCACGGAGGCTTAGGGCGTTTCAGTTCGAAAGACATGTTTCGATGAAGTGGGGGGCCACCCCTGAATCGATTCTTTATCGGAAAAAAGTTAACACAATTTATTTAATTTTGTCAAATTCTTAAAACTGGGGAGTGCGTCGGTCCCTGGAAGTTCAGTTTTCCAGCCCGCTCTTCTGCTTTGTAAAAGCTATATAAAGCCTGCTTATGCCAGCGCCCCTGTAGTCCGCCCGACTGTCCGTCCGTCTGTCCGTTTCCGAAGTAGGACGTGAGCTAGAGGTCTGGAATTTTTAGGGTATCATTGTTGTCACTTCTGTGCACTGAAAATGCTAGAGTCAGATATCTCACCCTCCTGAGAGCGAGATATCTGACTTTATCTTAATTTGAATCATAATTTGCGATCCTCACCCAATAAGAGTGAGGTTTCCCAGTGCAACTGTACGAGGTCAGGAAAACCTTACTCCTTCAGAGCCCTTAAGTCATCGCTCTCATTGAATGAGGCAAAATTTTCTCACTCATTACGAGCACGACACCTCACTCAAAAGGTTTTCAGTAGACACTTCATATGTGAAATTTTTTGCGGCATGAAACAAGTGTTTTTTTTAGCCCGCCCTTCTGCTTTGAAAAAGCTATCCAGCGGGCTTATGCAAACGACCTCGTGTGTGTCTGTGTGTCTGTGTGTCTGTCCACGGTTGCCACAAGTCTGGAAAACCTGGAAAACTCAGGGAAATAAAAAACTGTCCGGGAAATCAGGGAAAACTCAGGGAAAATGAAAAAAAGTCAGGGAAATTTGGTCTGACTGGTCCCCAAACTGCAGTCTGTTCGCCGTTTAGGTCAAATACACATTTTGACGTCCCAGTAGGGTGTTTTGTCCCAAAAGTTTTCGCCCTTGCTTTGGTCGCGGTCTTGTATTACAGTTAGGGGTATTAGTTTGCCCCAGTACTTCACCGGGAACGGTGCTTAAAACTCAGGGAAATTCGGGGAGAAATGGTCTGGAAATCAGGGAAAACTCAGCGAAAAAGGAAATGAAAATTTTGTGGCAACCATGCTGTCTGTTCCACTAGAAGGAGATGTGCTAGAGACTTCCAATTTTCGGGGGATCTCAAGGTTCACTCCCACAAAACAAAACGCCTACCGCAAATCCTGTCAGCCACCCCTAATGGGCTGAAAGGGGGTATCGACGAAAACAGGAAAGGCCCAATAAGTTGGAAAAAGTATTTTTTTTTTATGATCTTCTAAGGGGTAACTTGCGAAAGTAGAGCCCTTTGGGCGAAAATTTCGTCCGTTTT
>NW_026267433.1:175250-177213 GCF_000697945.3 Frankliniella occidentalis | reverse complement strand
TGAAGGCATATTTCAGCATCCTAACGGGATATTTTCGTACCCTATGGTTCAAAAAATTTTCTGCTCGCTTCGCTCGCATATATTTTGCTCGTGTAACCAATGCAAATGACGCCTTAATGCACACTGTAGCGCCCTTCGTTCAATTTTCGCGCTCGCTTCGCTCGCAAATTAATGTTTGTACTCCCGCAACAGTTAGTATTTTTATTTGCAATTTAATTTGAATCACGAATGAGTTCTGTTCCTTATAAAGTTTGAACTAAATTGTCCGTAACTGAGTCCGTAAATGTGGTGTCGATGCCACTGCGTGGCTACGGGACCGCAACGCAGATGCCTGGTGTACATTTTAGACACCTAGGACTGTCTCTACCAGAAGGCAAAGTCATCCCCCCCCCCTTTACTTTTTATTTTGCGTTCCGGACCGGGGGTATGTCAGTAACTCAATTGGGTTTTTGTTTTCCCTAATTTGTATTATGTCCCATATAACTAAAAGTATCAATTTTTACATCGCGTTGTGCACATTTTATCGATATTGATACCTATTTTACAGACCTATGGCTTACTTTTCCTCACTTTTCGCTCTGAAATACTCACTATTTGCTCACTTTTTTGTAGCTGCAACTCACTTTTCTCACTTTTTTTAAACCTATGAGCCGCTGGCAGCCCTGGCCGAGTGACGCTCACTTCCGGAAAAAATTGTCCCCTGCCCCTCACAAGGAGACTAAGGTAAGTGTAAATTCCCGATTCGGTCCAAACTCGGTATATTTGCTTCTTGGCCATGTAGATGACGAACGCCAGTCGAATTTTGTGCTGAAGTTTACATCCCGGGGTACTTTATAGGAGCGTTTTATATGGGAAAAGTTTAGAAATTCAATATATAAACTCACGGAAGGCGTTTTCAAATCGAAAAATGGAAGTGGAACTACCCCCTCAAAACCGCACATTCTGAGTCGGAATATCATTTAATTTTTTGTTAACATGAAATTCTTATTTTTTGGGAACTATAGGCCCTTATAGGGAGTTTTGACATATGAACTTCAGCACAAATTTTGACGCGCAATAGTCATCTATAGGGATAAGAAGCAAATATACCGAGTTTGAACCGAATCGGGAATTTACCCTTACCTAAGTCTCCTTGTCAGCCGATTGCAGCACAGCCTAGAGGCCACAGTCGCAATACAGTCACCAGGTCGTCCGGACCCGTCTTTCTGTCGCTTGACCCAACGGACCCGCGCGGGTTTGTTATCCGTCAAGGGTTCTTCTAACCCGAGGTGGTCCACACTACCTATCATGAGCCAGTTGATCTAAGTAGACCCGGTGCTGGTCCACAAAACACTCTCGGGTCAGTCGTGTTGGAGCATCAAAACCATCACATTTTGTGAACAGAATGAGTTCGAGTAAAGCGCAGACCCGACTGGCCCGCCTATCCGGCGCTTGTGGCTAAAATCTTCATAGACGTTTCACGTTCACCTTCACGTTCTTGTTCTCCCTGAGAAAAAACACAAAAAAACACGATACAAAAGGTTATAATAACTCCTTCGCCCAAAAGTTTGCTATTAGCATGGCTAAAGAATGCGAAATGAACACCACTGACGTTCCGTGATTAGGCATAATTCGATAGTTTTTCTCGTGAAAAACTGGGACAGTTTTTCACGGTATAAAACGAGCCCTAGGATTCTAAGTCGTTTTCTTCATTTTCTAGGGGAGTTGGCAGAGTCCCAGGGGCTGCCCTGGAATTTCGCAATTTTCCCAGGAGATGTCCTGGGTGTTCCAGTGGATCCCCTTGCAGTGATTTCTTTTTCCAGGGTATCCACTGGGGATCCATCTCTGCTGGGAATCCCAGGACTCATTTTTACCGCGTAACTTGCATATAGCGTACACATAGGTAGCTGAATAAGTTTTTTAACTCGCCAGACGCCAGAGTTGCAACAAGTCAGGGAAATGTAACGGAAAACAAAATGTTTCA
>NW_026267433.1:174783-175200 GCF_000697945.3 Frankliniella occidentalis | reverse complement strand
AGCGCGCTGCAGCTTCATGTTTTTACTGACAGACATCTTTATTTTTTAACTTGACAGCAGTTACAGTAACTCTGGGCAGTTCACCTAATGGACTCCTTCGCAGTGTTAACAATTGCTTGAATTTGAAATGATCTCACGTTAAACATTACTATTACATGTGCTGCAATGTACAAGTTGAGTTGGGTTTCGGTTGTTTCCCGGGTGAAAGTTAAAGGCGCCGAATGGGCGGGTAAAGAACAAAATTAGAGATGAGCGAACAGCCCAGTTCGAGTCAGGGATGGAAAACGAAATTTAATTCATTATTTCATTTCATTTCGGAATGAAATTATATTCAGAGTCCGTATATAATTTCACTTCCATGTAATTAAATTATATTACCAATTGTGAAATTTTTTGCGGCATGAAACAAGTGTTTTT
>NW_026267433.1:171373-173154 GCF_000697945.3 Frankliniella occidentalis | reverse complement strand
ATCCATAATATCCATAATATCCATAATATCCATAATATATAATACTTAGTACACGGCTCAGGCGAGTCGGAGACCCCTCGGTCGGGACGGACCTGCTCGGGGCGGGCCCGTCAGACTTCCTGGCGGCTGGTGGCCGGGGCGGTTCACTCGTCAACAGGTTGGAGGCGGCCTTCTTCAGCACGTCCGCGTACTGGAACGGCTTGGAGGGCCCCGGTGGTGGCGTCGCGGCGGACGGTCTCCAAGCCGGCTGCATCTTCTCCTTGGCGTCAGTGAAGGCTAGCCCATCCCATTTCATGGGTCAAAATCGTGGATTTCGGAGGTACGGGGCCTAAATGGTAGATTTTACCTATGAGAGACCCTGTGCAAAGTCCGGGGCCTTTGCGACAACGTTTACCCGGATCGCATTGCGATTTTCGTTCTGGCCCAACCTTGGCGCCAAACAGGTAGACCACCTTGTAGGCGCTGCACTGCGCGCACGGTGGGACCAGGGCGAACGACTCGGGCTGAAAGTGTTACTCTCTGGGTCCTACTTTGTATCAGATGTAAAGGATCCGAGCTCTGGACACACCGGCCGTGTCCAGGGGCCTAAACGTGCGCACGACGTCACTTGCCAGTTACAGAAAATAATGCTGACGTAGCCCTAACTTTTTATTGCATGAAAACCGAGGGCACACTGAGACCTTCAAAAATCAGTAATGTCCACCTCTTGGTATGCGACCATGACCTCGCAGCGCTCTCGTAAGCACTTCATGCGTAGCTCCTTCCAAAAGGAAGCAGCAAAGGTATCGTTTAGGGCTGATAGGGCCGATTTGTGAGTGATTCGTTGTCTTAAAAATATCACATTTGCTCTACAAAATCATTTTGAACATGTTAGCGATGCAAAATGCTGTGGTAGAAGGTCCATTGAGGCCCGAAAATTATATTTGCTTCTTCCTTCTCTTCTTTTTCGGCTTAGCGGAATGGTCTATTGCCTTAAGTTTGAGTAACGGTAATCTTGATTAAACTAGCTTGGGAGGGTTGGGACCCTACAAACATATGTTTAACTCATTCAGCTTCACCTCTACCACGATTTAACATTGAAATAAAGCATGTCACTCCATCTTTTTCAAGTTTTGATAGGTAAAGGATGACACAAAAATGAACTTTAAAAAATATTTAATGCCTTAAGGGCCAATCCGAGGGGGTTTTACCTTGCGTAATTCCCTGTACACGATGCCAGTAATACCGTGTAATACCCGCGTAATACCGTGTAATACAGAGTAATACTGTGTAATACCCCGTAATACTGTGTAATACTTTGTAATACTGTGTAATACTGTGTAATACCTTGTAATACCCTGTAATACCCGTTCCACACCTTTAAAATACTGCTAAATAAGGCTTTGGACTACCTCTAAAGCTTAAAAAGTTTCGAGAAAGAAAGGAGCTTAAGTGTCTGCTGTTGATGTACGCAGGTCTTCCCTGCTACGGCAACCCCTCCCCTCCCCCCCTCCTACTATACTCCCGTTCCCCCTCTCCCTTTCCAGCTTGAGAGCAGGTCAACAGTAGTGGTTTGGGAGAAATGTGAAAAGGTAATTATTGTTTCGGGTTCATCTTGACAAAATAAAACGAAAATGTTTTATGCCCGAAGACGATCGAAATCGAAATGGCAGAGTTATTCCCTCTCAAATTGACAATTTGGTGGTTTTTGGCCCTTTTGTCAGTTTGGGGACCAATAACTTTGCCGTTTCGACTCTGACAGGCTCTGAGCATAAGACATTTCCGTTTTAATTTTGCAAGAG
>NW_026267433.1:165710-171323 GCF_000697945.3 Frankliniella occidentalis | reverse complement strand
AACTCGCCAGACGCCAGAGTTGCAACAAGTCAGGGAAATGTAACGGAAAACAAAATGTTTCAGGGAAGTCATGGATATGTCACACGGTAAAAACGAAGTCCCATTTTTTGAGGGAAAAGGGAAAACTTTGAGGGAGTCAGTAACTTTGAGGGATCTTTCTTGAAAAATAAGAACGACCCTCAAAGTAAGTCACAAATTTTCGCAAATTTTGAGGAAATCTCTTAAAGTTAGCGCGGCTTCTGCTGGTTTACGTGCGTTCGGACGTACTTGCACACGTAAACCATTCAAAAAGTCAGTTTCGTTTTTTCTCATCGTACACACATCAAACTATGCCGGACGAGTTCCGCAGCTCTAAAACTAAGAGAAACACATAAAATTTGACCACTTGACAATTTGATCCGAAGCTCGAAAGTAGCGAGGGGGGCGCAGCAGCAGCCACATTAACTTTGAGGGACTTGCTCAAAATTTGTGACTTACTTTGAGGGTCGTTCTCATTTTTCAAGAAAGATCCCTCAAAGTTACTGACTCCCTCAAAGTTTTCCCTTTTCGCTCCAAAAATAGGACTTCGTTTTTACCGTGCAGGGAATTGAACGCTGTGTCAGGGAAATACGGACGGCAGCGTTATTTTGGGTACTCAGCGAGTTGTTCGCAAAAGACCCCCCTTTCGTATTGCATTTTGACTGCTTATCTCGTCAGTGAAATTCACGGAGTTGTGAGGGAAAAGTCAGGGCAATGTCAGTGAATTTCACTTCTCGATTCTTGTGGCAGCCCTGCTCGTGTTTAAACAGAGGAGTAGCACACTTACAAGATCTCGACTTGCTGTTTCTCACCTTCAAGTGTTCAGCAGTTGCACACTTCGGTTGTCAGTGTACGAAATCATACATTTTTGCGCACAAATTCCAAAACGAAGCGTAGGTTTCAGAGAAATAGAACATTTGCAGTAAAATATACTAGGACATCTAGGGTTAAAAAAACAAAAAAAACTTCCGTTGCCTTCTTTTGTTTAGAAAGAAGAAGTCTTCTTTCTATTCGTTATCCTCAATTTCTGTTCTAGGCCCTGAACATTTATCCCTCGATTCAAGTTCCATGGGCTTTAGAAGAAGAGATGTACCTGCGTACCCTTGAGTTGACGAAAGACCACGCTCACATCTACGTAAAGCTGGGTATGCGTTACATGTCGATGGGGAAGCAAGCTTTAGCCAATCCGCTGTTCGCCCAAGGACTGACCAAAAACAGGTTAGCAGCGCAAGCCTTCCTCGAAGTCATGAAGGGGACAGTATCGGCCTCGAAGGACACGTGTGCCGAGTATTCGGCGCAGCAGAAATAAGTAATTTTCTTAGTGTAGTGTATTTTGTTTGTTCTAAAACAAAGCTTTTGTTTCATTGTACCAGTACGTACTTTTTTATTTTTATTTTTCGATGACCGTCTACTTGAAATCAAAATATCTCAACGTAAGTAATCAGTTTTCTTGCTGGTTAATGTGGTTGTAAAGGAGTTGCGAAGGAGAAGGTGCAAGTAAAACAAGTCTCAATCATATTTTGCTGTTAACTTATTTCCCGTACTCTTTCACAAGGTTACGATCTAATTCTTCGCAGCGTTACGAACGAGTTTCTTTGTAAGGTGCGAAGACTTTGTCGATTACTGTAAAAAATTTTGCGAAGAACTATTCTTTGCATTTCAAAGAATTTTCAAGCGTTGTAAAATGCTTTGCATTGAAAACTAAATCCTTCCCATTGCGAACTAATTCTTCGTAATGTTTGAAGAATAAGTTCGTAATGCGAATGATTTACTTCGCAATGCGAAGGATTTACAGGGTTGTTACAGACCGTGAAAGTCAGGGAAAGTCAGGAATTAGAAAATGGGTCAGGGAAAGTCAGGAAAATTGAGAGGGCAGTCAGTAAAATTTCTCCGGTTGACTGCCTCCTTGCAAATGAATTAGTGAAAATGCGCAAAATTGACGCTCGAGCTGCGGCAGCGGCACTTGCCGGGCCCTGCCGGGGCAGCCAGTCGCTGCTTTTATGCATACTCTTGTTTTCAGTGATTTTTTTCTATCGTTGTGCGGAATACGGCCTACTTTCTTGCCTAAAAAGTCAGAAAAAATCGCAATTTCGGTCAGGGAAAAGTCAGTAAAATTGAAAATCCGGAACCTGTAACAACCCTGATTTAGTTCATGCAAAGCATTTTACAACGCTTGACGCTTGAAAATTCTTTGCAACGCAGAGAATATTTCTACGCAAGCTTTTTACAGTAATCGACTCATCATTGGCATCCAGTGGGGTTCCAACTCTCCTGGAAAATCCAGGTCACGATTCTTGGACTCGTTTAGTTACCGGTGAGGTGAGGAGGCAGGCATACCTTTTGTAACTTTCGGTCGTCCTGCTGCTCCTGATCGTGGGGCCCTGTAAAGAAAAACAGCCTCAATTATTGGAAACACAAACACACATTCAACTGTAACACAATAAGTTTCGTCACACAATCCCTCTATCCTATTATCATCTAGCTACAATCAAAATGGAAAAACAAGCAGGCCCGCCCTTTTGCCAGACGGAGTTGCCTGCTTCGCTTCGCTGCACCGGCAACTCCATTCGGCATGAGTCGGGTCTGCTTGGCTTGCCAGTGGCGATGGTCGGGCCTGCGGCCCGACCATTTCAGTCACGTGATATACTGAAGAACATCATCAAGTAATGTAGCGGGCCTTCGGCTTGCTCAAACCGTCGCACTGTATCAGGTACGTATTCACACCGTAAATTGCCTATACGAATAATAGGTTCGTAATGCAAACCAAAACGTTCTCAGCTTACGAAGGATTTTGAAGCGTTGCATTACGAACTAACTGTTCGTAAGCTTACGAACAAATAGTTCGTAATGCAAACCAATTGCTCGTAAGACCCTGTCTCGCCTTAGAAACAATCGCTTTGCAATACGAACAATTTCTTTGGAATACAAAGAACGAAAATTGTTCGTAACGTTGCAAAGTGTTAAGTTTGTAACCTTTTTACAGTGCACTGCAAAATGCTTGCAAATAATAGGTTCGTATTGCAAACTATTTTCTTTGCAGCTTGCAAACAATTTTCAAGCATTGTAACTAGTTCTATATAGTTTGCAAGCATTTTACAGTCTTATGGGTTTATAAATTAAACCTAATTTGAAGCAAGGACGTGTTCGAACTTGTTTTATGGGTGCGTAACCTAACCTACTTTTTGGAGGGGTTGTCTGCACTGTCAGAAAAAAGCACAGGATTTTCACAGAAAAAAGTGCGTCAATTAATTACACAGCCTGTCTGTGCTCAATCCTGTGTGAAGCACGGAGCTACCACAGTATGTCAGTGCTCAATCCTGTGATAAACCACAGAACTACCACACGAAAGTTCTGTGCTTTCACAATCACAGTAAAATAGTGTGATGAATAATTAGTAATAAAAGGCAGTAGTGGCGCTGGCACGGTTCAAATAGTTCAAGTTCAAGTCAAGCTCATATGTTTCGCTGGAGAAGGTCTTCTGCTCTAAGGGCCATGGAGGACCTTGAGCCCGAAGGCTCGTTAGCCGCAAGGCCTTTGGACACTACTGGCCCTTCGGAGGACCAAACTCTTAACCTCCCCTCGAAAATCTCCAATCTCCGCGCGGGCGCACGAAGATACACGTTGGCGTAATTCTCCAGCATGTGGTTGCTGGAGCGCGGCGGGTCATCAGCGAGAGCTAAGAACGAACAGAGACGCCTCGAACGGTAGACGAGTCACAGACTGAGCCGGTCAACAGAAAAACCCTGTGGTGTAGCCCACCACAGTCCGCACTGTGTTTTAGGTGTGGTTCAAGTTCTGTGGTCTTAGCAATGATTTAGCACAGGATTTCTTACAGTGTGAAGGGTGCACTGTTGGAAATTATTTCGTAATTTCACTAAAAATGTCCTGATAATATTTCTACACGAACTCTTCAAGAAACGAATACATTCCTAAAATGACGAACAGTTTGTAACTCCTTTGTTGTCCTAAAGGAACGATTATTCCTTGTATCCTTGTACGTCTTCATGTGCAACGTGGTCATTTTCACCGTATTTTCGTCGAATAAACAACTTTAGCGCCCAAACGATGAGAGATAGAGCAAAACGTAGGCGCTTCGTTCTCTAGGAGTTAACTTAAGATACCATGAAACTTTCAGGTCTCTAGCACATCTCCTTCTAGTTGAACAGACAAACAGACACGAGGTCGTTTGCATAAGCCCGCTGGATTGCTTTTTCAAAGCAGAAGGGCGGGCTAAACAAGCAGGCCCGCCCTTCCGCCAAACGGAGTTGCCAGCTCCACTTCGCTGAGCCGGCAACTCCGTTCGGCAGGGGCCGGGCCTGCTTGGCCTGCCGGCGGTGATGGACGGGCCTTCGGCCCGACCATTTCAGTCTCGCGATTTACCGAAGTACATAATCAAATAAATAATGTGACTGGTAAATCACTTTGCATATTTGAGTAAACTAACGCGTCCGGTGGGGAGCCTGCGGCCCTAGAAATTTGCTCCTTGGTCATGACAAAAGACTGTAACGGGGCAACACCGTGACTACACCCCACCCTTCTGCTTTGCTTAAGAATAAAAAAAAGAACACGCGCAGATTGTACCAGGTGGCTGATTCACGCCGCGCACTTTCGTAGTTCTACTGTACCGCATGCATGCGTGCGGGCGGGTTGCCTACCCGCACGGGGCCGTTAGGAGCCGTGCGTTGCGAGTGGGGGTAACTGGGGGTGGGGGTGGTTTTTCTGAGGGTGGAACGGGCCAAAAACCTTTAACTTGGTTCCTAGGACACCCATACACAAAATTTTAGCCACTTCCGGCACCCCCTTCTACCCTTTTTTACTATTTTTTCGACTTTTCCACCCCCTTAATCATTAGGGGATGCGTACGGCGTGAGGGGTGTCGCACGGCATTCGCTCTCGAGGATGTTAAAGTACACACATGGATGCATGTCTATGTCAAATCTAGACTTCCTAGGTGCTAGGGGAGATAATTTAATCCAGGCGTTAAAAAGTGGACCGCTCAATGTTTTGACGAGTGTAATATGTAATATACAGTAGAATTTAATTTTTTGTGCTTAGACTAAATAAGATTTAGGACTAGATAAAGCATATAATTCATAGAAAGCCCTAGTAGCGGTTGTGCGGCGGTTATTTATTGTATTTAAAAAGTTATGGCGGCCCGTACAAGACGTTTTGTCTCATGGACGGATCATACGCATGCACCCTTCAGACACCATTGAGCCAGTGTGAAGTCAGCAGTCAACCTCCAATGAGTCCAGTTCTCGTCAGCGTTGCGTTAATTTTGATCCAATGCGGAGCCTTGCTTGAGACGTTTTCGTCGTCCCTATCGTGGATCCACGGAGGATCCCAGAGGGATCCTTTATCACGAAAAGTAGCCTTTCCTGATCCATAACTTTGATTCGTGCTGTAGCCATCCTAGGGACATCACTGGCAACTGAGGCTCAGACGGTTCTTTCAAACTATAGCCATTATTGAGCCATGGTTGAGACATCCTTCCGCTGGTGTCGGGACCGAGGGGTCTCCGACTCGCATAATACTCAGTACACGTCGCCATAATACCCTTATAATACCCCATAATATTCATAATACCCATAATAC
>NW_026267433.1:164660-165660 GCF_000697945.3 Frankliniella occidentalis | reverse complement strand
CCAGGAAACTTTCTATTGCTGGGCATAATTCGGAGATGGTCCGTTTTCGGTTGAGGGGGTCAAAAGACACCTTCCCTGTGAAAATAGGAATTATGCCCAGCATAGGCAAGATTCTAGAGGCGAAATGGCCAATTTTGAACGCTTTTTTGAACCTAGAAACTTTCTATTGCTGGACATAATTCGGAAATGGTCCGTTTTGGGTTGAGGGGGTCAAAAGACACCTTCCCTGTGAAAAAAGGAATTATGCCCAGCATAGGAAAGATACCGGAGGCGAAATGGCCAATTTCGAACGCTTTTTTGAACCTAGAAACTTTCTATTGCTGGGCATAATTCGGAAATGGTCCGTTTTCGGTTGAGGTGGTCAAAAGACACCTTCCCTGTGAAAATAGGAATTATATCCAGCATAGGAAAGATTGTAGAGGCGAAATGGCCAATTTTGAACGCTTTTTTGAACCTAGAAACTTTCTATTGCTGGGCATAATTCGGAAATGGTCCGTTTTGGGTTAAGGGGGTCAAAAGACACCTTCCCTGTGAAAATAGGAATTATGCCCAGCATAGGAAAGATACCGGAGGCGAAATGGCCAATTTTGAACGCCTTTTTGAACCAGGAAATTTTCTATTGCTGGGCATAATTCGGAGATGGTCCATTTTCGGTTGAGGTGGTCAAAAGACACCTTCCCTGTACAAATAGGAATTATGCCCAGCATAGGAAAGATTCTGGAGGCAAAATGGCTAATTTTGAACGCTTTTTTGAACCAGGAAATTTTCTATTGCTGGGTATAATTCGGAAATGGTCCGTTTTGGGTTAAGGGGGTCAAAAGACACCTTCCCTGTAAAAATAGTAATTATGCCCAGCATAGGAAAGATTCTGGAGGCAAAATGGCCAATTTTGAACGCTTCTTTGAAGCTGGGCTCAATTCGGAAATGGTCGGTTTCGTGTTTGGGAGGTCTTGTTAGCCTTTTTTTGATTTTTTTTTTTTTTTTGTTTTTAATAGATGTC
>NW_026267433.1:160742-164610 GCF_000697945.3 Frankliniella occidentalis | reverse complement strand
TAGAATAGTGTGGACTTTCTCGGCTTGTAATGCCCGGTAATACCTTGTAATACCCTGTAATACCAGGTAATACCCTGTAATACCTGGTAATACCCTGTAATACCTGGTAATACTCTGTAATACCCGGTAATACCTTGTAATAAGCGTAATACGCGTAATACGGAGTAGTCTGTACACGAAAATGCCGAGATAAAACCCCCTCGGGCCAATCACATTAAAAAAATAAAAAAGTTGATCACCTACATAAAAATCACAGCTTAATGAAGGTGAAACGATACTCTCTAGCGATGAGGTGATGATTGGTAAAAAAAATATTGGGTGGTGAAACGAAACCCTAGAGAGATGAAGATGACACGATCACATTAAAAAATCACAGATGAACAGTAAAAAAAATAAAAAAGAATGCTACAACTTTTGTTTCTTCAATTTCTTTTCCTTCTTCATTGTCTTAGCCTTCTTCTTCTTCATGCTATTGAGGGCTTTGACCCTGAGTGTTGCTTCCTGTGAACATAAGGATGAACGCATTAGATTTTTTTGTTGACGGACACCATAGGGGGTAGGCGATCACAACATGGTACTCACATCTTCCTCAATGAAGAAGTCGTCCCCCTGAACAGTGCCATCCTCCCAGAAGGCCCGGGGCTGCTCGGGGGCGGGGGTGGCCTCGGGTGCTGGGGCTGGCACGGGGGCAGGCAGGGCCACCAAAGGTGCTCCGTCCAGTTGGTACTAGAACACACGAAAAATTTCTTGCTGAACCACTAACCTACAAGAGACACTCACGCACACACACACACACACTCCTCTACACAGGGAATGACAAAGGGTCATTTTGACACTTTTCGGGGACATATTTCACTCGGATTTTCACTCACACGCACTCGGCCCACCATTTAAACGAAACGTCCTTCCCGTACTAGAAATCCACAAATAACTTTGCGTTCGGTACCCCTCCCTGCTCACAACCACAGGTTGATCCTTGGTAGGGGCGACTTTCCCACGCCTCTCACGCCGAAACAATAATCAGTCACACAAAATTTTTAACATACGTTTCCGAGGACACACAGAACGATATTTCACGACACACATGACCCACAGATCCGTACATAAGGAAATCGAGCCCTAAAATACAAGCCGGCCGGTTATAACCTTTCCACGCCCCCCCTTTCCCTATCATTTCACACTCACAATGAATGATCTATTTACTTACATATAGGTTTGTCAATTCGACGAACAATGCCTCGTCCTCGAGCTGGATTTGGTCGCCCCCCATCTTTACACTTTTCATCTGTTTGCACATTTTTCTGAAGACCACGACAGTGACACAACACTACACTCTCGCTACTGGGTGAACAATGAGACAAGACAAGACAGGTCGGTGATGGCCAGGGGTGACAAGTGCACTAGCCAGGATTTTCGAGATCTCGCAAACTTTTTACCATAATAAGGCCTTATTCGCATTTATTTAGTTGTAGAATATTATTTTATAATTTCTGATGCCGATTACCTTGATGGGGGTGCAGCGGGACGAGTGAGACTGGCGCGCGGTCCAGGCGGAGGAGTGGGGGGCGGCCCGCCACGCCACGTCACCGCAGCTCCCCGGTGCACTTCACCGCAGCTCTCCGCTCCTCTCAGAGCGGTACGGTGGCTGTTATCATTTTCTCTTCGCTCTCGATGATCTTCATACGCGGTATAACTTATAGAAGTCCGACGTTGGCCTCGGGGGGCGCGCACCACTTCCTTGACGCCTACCTCCCCAGTTAGGTACAAGGTTACCCCCTCCATCGTACCGGTTCAAACATGTGTCACACCCTCCGACGTAACGGCAAACCTCGGTTGGGGTTACTCCCTCCGCCGTACCGGTTCAAACACGTGTAAGACCCTCTGACGTACCGGTTCAAACTGAGGTTCAAGGTTACACCCTCCGACGTATCCGTTCAAAATAAAGCATTCCGGTAAAGCTGAAATGCAGAAGAATGCGGGGAAGAAGTAAATGGAAATCGCTATGCTTTAACATGGTGACTTCCGTTTTTATCTTCCCCATATTCTTCTGCATTTCAGCTTTACCGGAATGCTTTATCAGGTTCAAGGTTACCCCCTCCAACGTACCGGTTTAAACTTAAGTTTAAGGTTACACCCTCCAACGTACCACGTACCCGTTCAAAATTAGGTTCCACTGTTTAAAAAATCTGAAAATTCAGACTGGCTTTTTCAGACTTTGCTGTCTGAATAGGGTTTTCATACAAATTTGTCATAATTTTCAGGGAACGTCTGAAATTTCATAGCTGTAGGTCTGAATTAAGAGTTCAGACAAAAAAAATTGAAAATTCAGAGTTATTATTCAGACGAAAGTCTGAGTCTGAAACCAGCGGGTCGTCTGGAGGCGTGTTACAGCCCTTACCACCCACCGCTCGCGCTTTAACACCCACGCGATGGGTGGTTAGGGCTGTAATACGCCTCTAGACGACCCGAGGGTTGCGCCTAGCCCCAGATGACCTGAAGGGTAGTTGTGAGAACGATTCCCGATGGTCACCGTGCACCTCGCGCTCCCTTTGTGGTCTTTACTGGAGCAATAGGTTTCGCTAATCGCCCAGCCAACTATGGGTTTTAAAGGTAGTTGAACAAATAGGGTATTCCGGGTAAGCTTGGCGCCGGAAATGGGAGGCGAAGATGGCGCTGGTCCGCTCTCAGCCTCATGGCTTCTGTTTCCGTGCGTCAGCTGTCCATTGCTCTGTCGCGTTAGTAAGCGACGACATCTTGCTTCAGATTATGACGATTACGTGTTATTATACCAGCAAAACTATTGTGGATAATGTTTTCATTCTATAAATCGAGATTGAAATCCAGACCCACACCTAACCTAACGGCACCATGCAGTTGACAGCAGACGACCGGATCTAGAAGCTGCGAGGCTGATATTCGACCAGCGCTATCCTCGCCTCTCGTTTCCAAGGCTTCGCTAGTGCGGAATACCCTATTTTATTCACAATGTTATTCCATTCTAAGTAGTTGTAGGCCAGACCACGTCTTGCGTAACAGGCTTCGCGATATCTCACGAAACACTGTTGCGCTGCGACGCGCCTAGCATACATCTACCTAGGCCTGTGGCGCTGGCCTTCGGCCCCAAAAGTCACAAATTTTGCTCCTCGGTGTTTTATTTTGACGTGTCCCCTTACCAGAGGCCATCAAATATCTGAGAAAAAGCATTAAAATGTTTTGGGGTCATTTCCGTGTGGTAATCGCTCCCTTGCGCTCAAACGGCTAGAGATAGAGCCAAACGGACCAATTTTGGATCTACTGGTTCGACTTTGACGAGTTACCTCGCTCGTCTCTAACTCAAAGACACACGGCGCGCGATCTTATAAGGAACTATATTTTTGAAAAGAGGGAAATTTTCTCTGTCGGATGGTACAGTGGCCACTCGCATAGCCGCGCCGCACGGGTCTCCTTTTTAGGCCGGCGCGGCTATGAGATGGACCCCCATCCCCGCTAAATGGCCGGCCGAAGGATGAAGCTACAGTGCTGTATGTGTTATTTAGCTTCAAAGCTGTTGAACAGTAATCAGAGAACAATCAGAATCCACGCCAGCAGTGTATGTCGGTGAGCAGTGGTGCCAGGGTAGTAGAGCTAAGCGCAGCTATGAGAGGTTCGGCTAAGCGAGTGGCCACTGTAGTGATATAATTTATTATTGGCGTATTAGACACACACTGAATTATTCGTTGTGTGTTTGGGGAGGGTTAAATAAACACATTTTAATCATTATTTTAATCCAACCTAATAAGTTTTAAGAATCAAAAAGGCTACATTAAATACTGCAACAAAAGGGGATTCATCTTTTGGTAACAAAGCCAGTCACAGTCAGTAAATCCGT
>NW_026267433.1:160259-160692 GCF_000697945.3 Frankliniella occidentalis | reverse complement strand
TAATAGATGTCGAAAATTTTTCTGGCCAGAAAATTTTTCTAGCCAACTTTATCCCGGTGTTAGTTCCGGGCAGCGCTCCATTGAAATACTTTATCGTCCCCCACCCTCCGTCCCTCTTCACTCCTCGCCCAACTGTTTCCTGTTTTGGTGATTCTTTTCTTCTTCTTGTCATCGCGACTGAAATGGTCTATTGTTTCCACATGTTTTGACCCCCTCTAGCAATAACAATTTTGGCAGATGGATCATCCCTAAGATTAGTTTCATTGGCTGAGCGATGAGCGAAGCCCGAGGCGAAGCCTATAGCCCATTACTCCATTGACCCGAAAAGTTTCATTCTGTTTGTTTGTCTGTGTGTCTGTCTGTCCGCACGATAACTAGAGAATAAATAGGGTATTTCAATGGAGCGCTGGCGGGAACTAAGAAGAACAAAACC
>NW_026267433.1:158848-160209 GCF_000697945.3 Frankliniella occidentalis | reverse complement strand
CATAATACCCTTATAATACCCCATAATATTCATAATACCCATAATACTCCATAATACCCTTATAATACCCCATAATACCCTGATAATCCCCTTAAATAAAATACATGATGTTGACGTACTCCTTCACTCGGTCCTTATTCTCTTCGCTTTCGAAAAACGCGTCGATCCTGGGGACAGGGGGGGAAGAATGTGTCAAAGTGGGGGTGCCGCAAAGGTGTGCAACCCGTACGACAAAACGGGTGGCATCCCTTCGCAGCACAAAACAAATGCCGAGAGGAGAGGGAGCAGTGCAAAAATATAAAACTACTTACTGTGCTAAATCCACGTGCTCCTGGTCAGCTTCAGCCGGGTTTACCACGTTCACATCCTTAGGCTTGAAGTCATTCCACAAAAGTCGGATTTTCGGAAGATCGGCGTTTAGGGTGGGGTCCTTGTCTGGAAACTCCTCTAAAGTCAACAAAAACAAAAAACAAATTAGTGTCACTGAATTTTTTGCTGTGTTTTTTAAAAGGAAAGAGAGGGATAATCTTACTTACTCTCAACTCTGAATCGCCCTGCATTTTTGTCGGATTCGGTGAAAGGAGAAGCGTACTTGAGCAAAGTCTCCCATGCCGTTTTCCAGTTTTCTTTGCCGCTCTGGCCCAGGTTTGATGCCCTGAAGATGTGGTTGATCAGTTCTCTGTGCAGTTCAGCATCTCTAAGTACCGCAATGGCGTCTGCCGGTTTCTTCTTGAGCAGTGTTTCCCTAAAGGCAACCCCGCGATCTATAAAAGATGTCATTGTGCTCACGGCTTTTCCCGGCTCAACACAGCTAACACACTTTCTTTTATGCTCTGCGAACATTTGCACAAGTTGGTGATTTTTTGTTTTGTTCTTCAGACCGAGAGACGCAATGGTCTCTGTCTCTTCTTCTTCTTGCTCACTCGTCGGGTCGTCAGCCTCCTCATCTAGTGATTCAGAGGCAACCCGAAAGGGTCTCCGACTCGCATAATACTCAGTACACGTCGCCATAATATCCTTATAATACCCCATAAAATTCATAATACCCATTATACCCCATAATACCTCATAACAGAACATAATACCCTTACAATACCCCATAATACCCTGATAATACCCTTAAAATACCCCATAATACCTCATAATACCCCATAATACCCATAATGCCTCAGAATACATCATAATACATCATACCTCATAATACTCTATTCTCCACAGTGCTTTGATAGAAAAATCCATGTAGATAAATAGAAACAGCCATGTAGTGCGTTGCCCGTTGTACCACCAAAAGTCCTGGTTCTGACCTGGGCAGATACTTCTGCTTGTGCACCATGCCGCGCACTGCTGAACACCAGCGAGTA
>NW_026267433.1:156643-158798 GCF_000697945.3 Frankliniella occidentalis | reverse complement strand
AGCTATATGTACGCCAGACCACGTCTCGCGTAACAGGCTTCGCGATATCTCACGAAACACTGTTACGCTGCGACGCGCCTGGCCCACATATAGCTGGGCCTGCGGCGCTGACACCCGAGACGAGTAAGTGGGAGGGTATTCGGGAACAGAGCCTTCTGGCTCCAAAATTTGACAACCTCACAGCATTTGTCGGGGAATTTTTACTCTAAAATTAAGGAAATTGAACTTCTACTGTTCGATTAAAAGTTCGAAATTTGATAGCTTGTTATGTAAGAATTAACGTTTTAGTGATAGTAGATAATCTAGGGACCCTTGAGCCTGAAGAAGGGTGTGGTTCGACGTCAACTGTGTGGTTTAAGTATTACAGTGGCCACTCGCATAGCCGCACCTCTCATAGCTGCGCTTAGCTCTACTACCCTGGCACCACTGCTCACCGCCATACACTGCTGGCGTGGATTCTGATTGTTCTCTGATTACTGTTCAACAGCTTTGAAGCTAAATAACACATACAGCACTGTAGCTTCATCCTTCGGCCGGCCATTTAGCGGGGATGGGGGTCCATCTCATAGCCGCGCCGGCCTAAAAAGGAGACCCGTGCGGCGCGGCTATGCGAGTGGCCAAATGTTTCAATAAAAGGCCTTTTTTACGACTTACGAAACATTTTTAGACGTTTTCACCTTATTTTTGTCAAGAAATGCCCCCTAGCACAGGGTTCTACTTTCACGAGTTACCCATAAGGTACCCATAAAAAAATATTTGGAAAAAAAATTGCGTCCTGTGGTTTTTGATTCTTTTAAAAGTCAATTTGTGAGCTACAATGCTTAACTTCCAACTCGATCTGTCTTTTTATTGGCTAAGCGATTAGCGGAGCCCATTACTCCAACGCTGGTACGCAGCTTCTTGAAATCCTCGGGGTAAAGGATGGCCTTCTTTTGGGTCTCCGAGAGGTCGGCAAGGAATTTTCTCTCGGTCCCGCAAATGAGCGGGTCTATATCCACGTTGTTGTTCTCTGCTTTGACGTGGATTGTAACCATATTCTCGGTCACAACTTCACGGAGTAGCAACTCCGTCAGCTGTGACATACTGACGGTGTTGTCGTCGATAGGTACAATAAATCTAATCTCCTCCAATCCTTTAGAGGTTCCTACTACTAAAGCTTTGCCTTCTGGGATGCATCCCTCATAAATCTCCAATTCGATTGTCTTCTCCACTGGCAGCCTCTCCAGTTTGACAACTGGATTGAGTTGCCATGGCGTCTCCAGCTGGACAACTGGACGAAACTGCCAGGGAATGTAGGCCTCGCTTGAAGGTACCTTGAAGGTTCTGTACTAATTTGGTCTCGTGAAACTCCACAAGTTTGCCCAGCGAACCTGCTGCTCAGGGGTGAGCTGTCGATAGTGGTCCTTGCGGAACGCTATCCAACTATCCCTTTCTTCTTTACCGAGCTTGTCAAATTCAGATGGTAAGTTATCGCACAGGACTTCCATCGTAACTTCTTGAACGCTTTGCTCCGCTGGTGCAACTGACAGATGACAGTGATGGCGCGACGGGCCAGCGGTCACCATATATATATCCCGGCGGCTTGATCGGGCACGCATTCTGATTGGTCGGTCAGCCGCGCAACTCCTTATTACACCTCTCTGATTGGCTGCCTTACGCACGAACCTGCGCGCGGCAGCTGATTAGACAGCTGAGCGCGCTGCTCCGTTCAGCCCCTCGTTTCGTTCGGATGGGCGCGACCGCCAAGCGTCATCTCTCCGATCTCCGATCGGCCGGCCAAGCGGGCAGGCCAAGATCACAGCAGTACTTTGCGATTTCGCGGCGATGTGCCCGCCACGCACTGCCTTGCAGGTATACAACGCGCACGGCAGTCGTGTGGAACGGGAGGCCTAACCGCCAGGGGAACGGACAGTCAGACATACACAAGGGCGATGGCATAAGCCCGCTTATATAGCTTTTAAGCAAAAGAGCGGGCTAAAAATGTGTGCACTAGTGCCAGAAAGTGCGGGCAGCTTACAGACTACAGAGCCAGTTGCATCGATAGACGAGGTAAAGTACTTAGCTGCCGCTGTTTTGTACACCTGCAGCTGCCCCGGGGCTAAGTAGTGCACAAAAGACCGGTCTAAGCAATTATCATGGATGCTTCCAGCGTACG
>NW_026267433.1:155507-156593 GCF_000697945.3 Frankliniella occidentalis | reverse complement strand
AGCTGCCGCTGTTTTGTACACCTGCAGCTGCCCCGGGGCTAAGTAGTGCACAAAAGACCGGTCTAAGCAATTATCATGGATGCTTCCAGCGTACGCGCGCGAAATATTTCCAAAATCGGCCGAACGGTTCCGGAGATATGGCCCGACAAACACGACCGTCTCTCTCTCTGAGCTTTACCCAGATTTGTCATATCCAATTATTAAAGAGGCTGGGGTCCCCAGTGGAGGCCGTGGGTGGACTCTGTCGCTTGCGTCTGATCCTTCATGATAGGAACATACTTTCTCAGTGTTTTTCGTCCATCCCAACTAACCTACTTGGTCCCAACAGTCAGTATTTCCGAATCATTGTTTATTGTACTTTTGTGCACTTTTGACAGGGCCGCAAAACTTTGTGTCACAATCTGGCAACCGGATACCAGCGTTAAATTGTTACTTTGGGTAATACTAACAAAGTGCAACAGAGTTTACCTGCCCATGTTTGCCCATTTGGATACAAATGGGAGACAAACTTGGTCCAAAACGTACAATCAGCGCGCGCTGATACGCGTGAAATCCATAACATCTCAGCCAAACCTTGTCTGTGCTCAAACTGACAAATAAACATACGCTTTCGCTAATTTTCTAAACACAAACGCATTTTTCTACATTTTTCTCGATTTTTTCCGATTTTCTCCGAATTTTGATGAGAAATGTCGAAAATGGGTGAAATTCGTCGGAAATCGTCGGAAATCGGATAAAACCGCAGAAAATCAGGGAAACGCGTTAGAAACGGTATCAGCAGTACCTAAAGCCCCCGTACACGAGTTTTTACGCTGAGGGGACCGGCCTTAAGCGTTGACAATATGTGTAACTAATTTACGGATGCCCCCTCGCAAAAAATACCGTTAGATTCGGTGTCAGCGGTACTCAAAACCTCCGTACACAAGTTTTTACATTGATAATAGCACTCCTTCTATTTTGGCGGGCTAATCAGGCCTTTCCGGCCACTGTGGTACGGCTTACTGTACTCCATTCCTTGCAGACTTGAAACAGGTTGTGATTCGCCTGGTAGCTAAAGATTCTTGTCTGTCATTATTTGTTGCCGCC
>NW_026267433.1:152913-155347 GCF_000697945.3 Frankliniella occidentalis | reverse complement strand
CGTGAATCTCAGATCAAGTAGAGAACGTTCTTGGAAATTAAATTGAAAACGAGTATAAGTAGGGCCTATTAAGAGAATAGAAGCAAAAATTATTGATCCTTAGTTTGGTACCAAAACTTAACATCATTCTATATTTATTATTATAAATGTCTAATATGATGTATAATACACTAGCTATATGTACGCCAGACCACGTCTCGCGTAACAGGCTTCGCGATATCTCACGAAACACTGTGACGCTGCGACGCGCCGGGTGCACACATAGTTAGGCCTGCGGCGCTGACACCCGTTACAAGTTAACAGGAGTGAATACGGAAATAGATCCTTTCGGCCCCCGAATTTAAAATGAAACTTCTGATATTCTATTGTTCTATTCTCCGCTCGGGGGTGGAGTCGGGTCAGGACGGGACGAAAAGAGAGAGTGTATCGGGAGCGAAGCACGTCTGTACCCTAGCACGGTTTATTCAGAAGTGTCCAGAGCCCTAGCGCCAGCCGCGAACCCCGGCAACCAACCCAACAATCGGAGCCCGCGAGAGAGGGGGGCAGAGCGTGCAGCCAGCAAGTGTTGCCAGTGCTGGCAATACAACACTCCATCCCTCTCCGGGTACGGCTGGCCTGGATGTGAGAATCCGCCATTTGGCGCCTACGGACTGGGAAAACCTCGCAGAGGAAAACCAGCCCGACCTCAGATCCAGAAACTCATTGCGTTCGGGCGATGACGGACGTGGAGCCGAATGAGGGACGGGGAGGGGGGCTCTTGCGCTGGAAGGGGTATCGCCGCAGGCCGCGGAGCAGTTAGGCGGCGCGGGGAGAACTGGGGGCGGCAGGTGGCGGAGTGGGGCAGCGTCGCCCAGGCGAGGAGGGGAAGCGGCAGCTCGAGCGGTGGGGGCAGTCAGCTCCGGGGGGACCAAAGGAAGCTGCGGAGGAGAAACGGGGAAAGGGTCTCGAAGGACCCGCGTTAGTACGTCGCCTGCGAGGAGCCTCACACTAGGTGCTGTCCCGGCAGAGCCTCTCCAGGGCCTCCAGCGCTGCTGCCAGCAGGTCCTCCGACGACAACGTCCCGTCCAGGACGACCACCTCGTTCTGGCGCTCGGAGAACTGCGGCAGCTGCGACTCGGCGAATCGGCGCTGAGTCCGGCGTTGTGCTTCCTCGGGCTCTACGTGCACGTACAAGTACAAGCACGGGGGCTGGATCCCGGCTGCAGCTGCCCTCGACGTAAAGAGGAGGCTACAATTTTGTAACGTGGTGCTCGATGGCCTTCCTGCTGCAAATATTTAGAATGAATAATGCTGCCTGTGAGCTCTCGCACGTTATTCCGGGGTGGGTCATGAAAATATCAAATCGCACTTTGTTGCAAGGCAATATATTCAGGCACTGACACAACAAATTTCACAACCTCATTCACCCCACTACACAACTAAACAACCACTGGACAACTTTACTTCTTACTCAGCTTCCCAGTCCAAAACTTTTCCAGGCCTCACAGCCAATAGTTCCAGCACCATAACCTATAGCACTATCACTGCAACTGTCCAGGGAACATTAAAGACGGCGGAAGCGGATCTTGTAGTTACACGCCTTCCTGACGGACGCGAGCAGCGGCCGGGGCACGTCAGGACGCCGTGGTCCGTCCGCCGGCAGTTGCTACAGCGCGGGCCGCGCATCCTGGATGTCCGGCGCGGAGGCTGCGGCTAGTGCACTGCACGCCGCTCGGCGGAGGGGCGGTGCGACGTCCTGGTGGGGCGGTGCGACGTCTTGGTGGGGCGGTGCGACGTCCAGGTGGGGCGTCGGTGGGCACCCGCGGCGGCACGTGCCGGTGAGGTGGCGAGTCCCGGGCGGTGGAGGCTCCGGGGGGGCATCAGCCGGGAGCGGGGCACGGCGCACCTGCGGCTCGGGCCGCGGGGCCGCGAGGGCCTCGAAGGTTACCTCAATAGCGAATCCGCGGGGCTCGCGCGGCAGCGGGTTCTGCATGCGGACCACTGCCGTAGTGACGGTCCCGTCCGGGTTGATGATGATGTTGGTCCACTTGGTCTCCGGCTGGTGCGTCGGTCAAGGACATTGTTGGCGTCCAGGACGACCCGCTCGGCGCGTCGCGCTGCGGCGTCCGGACGGCAGGTCGGGGGGCAGGTGCGGGTGCGCCTGGTCGCGACACGCGGTGCGATGCGGCCCGCGAATGCGCGGCGTCGGAAGATGCGTCTGGTCCGGGCTGTTGTGGAGCTGCACCTTTACCATCAGTTCGAGTTAAGGGACCACCTGGAGCGGAACCTCCGGCTCAATCGCGTTAACACGGTGCGCCCGAGTGGCCTCGACCCGCAGGTCCTGCTGCGACACAGAGGTCTCGGTGCGACCCACAGGTCCCGTTCCGACTCAGAGGTCCCGGTGCGACCCGCAGGTCCCTTTGCGACTCAGAGGTCCCGGTGCGACCCACAGGTC
>NW_026267433.1:139504-149158 GCF_000697945.3 Frankliniella occidentalis | reverse complement strand
GGTCAGTGGAGTAATGGGCTTCGCTAATCGCTCAGCCAATAACTAGGTAGATGTACGCCAGACCACGTCTCGCGTAACAGGCTTCGCGATATCTCACGAAACACTGTTACGCTGCGACGCACCTGGCATACATTCAGTTTGATTAGTTACCCCACCGGGAACTATCAAAGATCTAAGAGTAAACATTAAACTGTTTTGGGGTCATTTTCGTGTGGAAAACGCCCTCTGGCGCCAAAACGGTTCGAGATAGAGCCAAACGAACAAAATTTTGGCCCATAAGGTTCTATTTTGAAGAGTCCCTTCTAAGAAAGATGTTAGAAAAAAAGTTTTTAAATAGAAATGTTTTGGGCTCTTTGTTTCTGATTTTTTTGACACGTAAATTTTTGAGCCAGAGGGTTCAAAATCAATACAGTTCTTCCTTTTTATGATACAAAGTTACAATAAAAATTTGAGCCTTCTACCTCAAACCGTTCTCGAGTTATCGTGCGAACAGACAGACAGACTGACAGACAGACAAACACACAGACGCGAAACTTTTTGATCATCACTGGAGTAATAGGCTTCGCTATCGCTCAGCCAATATACATTAAAACAATAAGTGACAAATCTGAGATTAATGCTGGCATTTCCAAAATTATATTACACATGCAGTAATTGAAAAAGATCAGATGGGGCAGGCAAGCAATATGCTATACCTAAATATACATTAAAACAGTAAGTTATAAATCTGAGCTTAATGATCACATTTTTAAAATTATATTACACGTCAGTTATTGAAAAAGATCAAATATAGCAGCCAAGCAATATGCTATACATAAATACTATGCATTAAAACAGTAAGAATTACCCTCTTATAGTAGAAAAAGAACGGACATATTAGACATATTCCACTACACTCCATTCTAACACATTTTTTCTCATTTTTCAATAGCCAAATAAAGATCAAATTTGAGTTGCAAAAAATTGCAATGACCAAAGCCTAGACATCTTCATTTGGTTTAAGTTTTCTGTTCCATCCAAAACATTAAAAACAACTAAACAAAAATGTACCTTCTTGGACTTGAATGCCTTCTTGGACCCCAATGCCGAACTTGTCCTGTGCAATTTAATTTGCAAGATCATCAATACTGATTGTATAGTCCCTTGATCTTTCTGAAGGCCCGCTGACACACCGGGTATGTAGGGTTTATTTTTTTCCACTCCTCGATGCAGACCCTGCAGAAAACGTACCGTAGAGTTGTGTGTCAGGGTTCTTCACAAAGCATATCCGGCACGCTCCTGGAACAGAGAACAAATAGGTGTTCGTTAAGGGGAATGTTAACTGACAATATTAATAAATCACCTAATTTAATGGACACTTAAAGTTGAAATCTAAGAGACAAATTCAAAAAATTGGTTTTCAATTATTGAACTCTTTAGAATTAATTTGAGCTATAGAAAGCCAAAATCCACAAAGATACTTTGCGCTCAGAATTTGTAAAAGTTCCGTAAACTTTCAAGTTAAAATTTTTTTTATGTGCAAAGTATTTTGATGATTTTGGCGTTCTATACCTTAAATTAATCCTGAAAGTGAGTACAACTATTGTAAACCAATTTTTTGATTTTGTCTCTTATTTAGATTAAGGGTCAGTGCACCCTCCACTTAACACGTTTTGGGAGCTTGAAAGACGGGTAGACGACGGTTGGTCCGGCTCACGACTGTCTTTCCATCAGCTGATTTTCGCGCTCACGGCCGTCTATTTTCCGTCTCGAAAGAGTGCATTTTAAAGACGGTTGAGACACGACTTGACTGGCTGGGCCAGGGAAGGGGAAGCCAAAAGGGGAGCCCTGCCCAGCGTCGAACGCATGTCGCTTAGCTGGGAATCTGTGACGGTGCCCACTTGGCCAGAGCGGTTACCTGAGGGAGACAAGGCGAACGGCGAGTCCCAATCGGCCGGCTGCTTGCGCGACTTAGGCACCCACGAGGGTGACTACGAATTTTAACTATCTGTAGCAGTGAGGTGCTTGTGCACGACCATGCGTCGCTCAGCTAGGAAGAACTGACAAAACGAAGGGCCTTCAAGTGTGCTTGAAATCTACGACGAAGCTTCGTTGTCGAGACAGAAGGGCTCAACGCATGGGATGAATTTAAACTCGAGTGCAGCGGCACTAAGGCCCCACGCCGTGAGGGTTTGTGTTGTTTTGTTAAACGCTATGCGCACCGCGACCAGCCGCCCCAGCCTGGGCCGCGGACTTGTACAAAGACGGTTACGGCGGAACAGGTGTTGTGGTGGTTGTGGACACCGCGGCTGGGTTCGCCGGGCAGGTGTTAAAGATTTTTGCAGTCCTAAGCCGGGCTTGCAACGGGTAGCTGTTTGTGGAGGGCAGGTGGCTGTTCTCACCGTCAAGGCGAAGCTTGGGGGGAGACCGACTGTGCCTGTCGCTGGTTGCACCTCCCGCTCACTCGGTCCGCCGGCCCTTAGTCAGTGGAATGTAAAGGGTGCGACGCGGAAAGCGGGAGAGGTCCCCCCCTCAATAAAGCATTCCGGTAACCCTGAAAAGAAGAAGAATGCGGGGAACAAGAAAGCGGAAATGGAGGGAGCGGGCTGGGTGGAGGGGGTGGTATGAGAAATATATCGTGCGTTGCCCACCGTTGTTTACGTTCGCTTGTGTTTATCGCTCTTCGTTCCGATTTTAACACGTTTTAATAGTAAAGGTATGGTGTCAGGGTCGATATATGTGTGCCGAGAAGATTTTAGTCGCTAGAGAACATTTACGATTGAAATTTCTGACCGAGTTTGTGATTTTTACGCCAGATGTTGTACATTTTGACTGGTTTAACCTGCCTCCCATGTGTTTTCATTCTCTGTTACATTCAAACAAGCTTTTCCTTGACAATTTTCGATTTTCATTGATTAATCCTCAAGTCTTGTTGTCTTTTATTTCATCACTGTTTCACAAGGAGAACAAGGAGTCGTAACCGTCAACATTACTTTCATTTGATTCATGCTTTTGGATCTCTGGCTTATTTGTGTTTCGTAATGTGGCAACTTTGAGTCTACCGCACTTAACACGAGATATTATTTTTTATAATAATACATTTTTTACTTAATTTTTATTTGTTAGGACTGCTGGGTGACCAAGTTACAATGGGATCACTGACAACTTCATATTGGGACAATTCAATGGAGCCAACTCCCCTAGTTTGTCTTTATTCATCCCCGTTATGCTCAGAGTTTAAACACCATGCTGATGGAGGTTTAGAAAATTTAGGCAACACATGCTTCATGAATTCAACTCTTCAGGTATCAATATTTTATTAGAAACCTTTTATCTGGTTGTATTTCTTTTAAATGAACTTAATGAATTTAATTCTTTTAAAATACTAACTTTTTACTGTATCAAGGCTCTTTTTCACATTCCAAAATTCACAAACTGGCTCCTCTCTGACAACGTTCACTTTGAACAATGTGGAAAATGCATTCTATGTGCACTTTCCTTCACTTTTCGAAGTTACCTGACAACTAGTGTAGTTTGTCCCATACATTTGTGTCATTTCCTTCAAGGTACATACTGTTTCCCTTTCCTGTTTTGTTTACTTAGTTTGACGATGTGTTTGTCTAGTTTTTTTACCCCTCATATTTGACTTCTCTTATTTTATTGGTTCATGTTTAATGGTTTTGTGCAGACTTGCATTTAAATTGGGGTTTGCAAGAAGATGCCAATGAGTTTCTTCTTGCCCTGCTTGAAATGATTGTGGAAAATTATGTAGATCGCTTTCCAGAACTAAAGTAAGTGGAATTTTGAAGTATTATTATCACGGTCGTCTCATTAATCTCTTCCTTTCCTTTGCAGAAGAACTTTAGATTACTGCAGCAAAAGGACAACACCTATCAATGCTGTTTTTGGATTCTGGGTTCAGACTGAAGGTATACATGCAATTTGTTTGTGAAACTGTTCTGAAGTTATGATGCATAGATTCATTTTCTATTCCTTTCAAGTTGAGTGCTGTGAAATATCTTGTAAGTATGTTTCCACTACCTATATGCATATGCAAGAGTTGCAAGTTGGTCTCTCTGGAAGCATACAGGAGAGCATCAACAACTACTTTCTAGATGAGGAACTTCTGATCAAATGCTCCAAATGCAAGAAGGAAAATGTTTGCAGACGCAGTGAGAAAGTACATGTGAGTCCAGAAGTACTCATTGTACAACTTAAAAGGTAGGTTATTCTTATGGCCCTAAATATTTATGTATACAAGTAATTTATAATTATTTATTTAGCCTTCTTTTTTCTTTAGGTTTAACAACTCTCTGCTAAAGGTAACAGAAAGTGTAGAAATTGACTGGAATGTCTCTGTGGGTGGGAGCCCGTACTACCTCTGCAGTGTGATTGTGCACTTTGGTGAAACTCTGAAAAATGGACACTACATGGCCTATACACAGTGCCCTGACGGCTCATGGACTCTCTTCAATGATGATCTGGTATTAAACATCTCAATGAATTTTAAGGAAATAGTAAAACTTTGGTTCGGAACATTCTTAAACTTGAGCCGTTTCTTATCCTGACAGGTTTCTCATAACAAACAATCTGACATCAATCTTGAGACAATAAAAACACAATGCTACATTTTATTGTACCAAAAGGAGTCTACTCTCTTCTCACCTCTTCGTAGTGTGCAGCCATTTCTTGTCTCCCCAATTTTTAGCAAGCCAGTAAGTAGAGCAATATATATGTATTTTACTGTCAGTTTTCTTGACCCCTTTTTTTATGAATGGCTTCAATTGTTTGTTTGTTTTCTTCCAGGAGACCAGGAGATCTCCTGTTTCTGCTCAGTCTTCACTATCCTCACTTGAATCCCAGCATGTTGAGAAAATTGTGATTCAGAAAAGAAAGCGTGCCTCTCCAGAAGTAAGTTTATTTTAGCTATGATGCTGTTATGGTATTACATCTTTCACACTTGTGCAAGATTGTATTTTCAGGTCCGTTCCTGTGAATCAGCTCATGTTTACAAAATTAAGCATTCACCTCTTCCAAAATTGAAAATAAAGAGGAAGAAACGCATTTCTAAGGTGAGCATTTTTTTTTAGTTTTGTTCAGTACTATTTCCCGATTATTGTGTGTTTTTTTATGTGTTTTTTTTTTTTAGGCATACTCCACTCAATCCTCACTTGTTTGGGTGATTGATGGAAAGGAAAGTAAAATCATTGGACCTCCTTCTGTAAAATCACTATCACCAATTCCAAAATTGACAATAATTAAGAGGACTTCTTCTAAGGCATGTGTATCTAAAAAAAAATATTTTGTCTTTCCTGTTGCTTTATGTAAGAATCTGATTTAATATTCAAACTTGCAGGAGTCAAAAGTAGATTTTGTAATAAAAAATGGGGGAAATTTGGACCAAGGCAAAGGTGATCTGTCTAAGGTGAGTGCTAAATGGAAAATGCATTGATACTGAACATTTTGTGTTTTTACAATAACTACTTCTTTGTATCAGGATTTCAATTTTGGAGATGGTCACAATGCAATGGAGAATGATCAATCTGAGGTACGCTACTATAATTTCAATATCACATATCACACCTGAGTTGTTGAAAAATTATGCAAATAATCTGCATTTGGTTCTAAGAAATATTTCCTCACTTCCACTTTTGATCTCTAGGACCTCTTTGGATCTTGTAGTGATCTAGTTCCTGATGCTCACAAAACAGATTCCAACAATCTACTCAGACCGGTCTGTATGATAGTACTCAGTCTGTAAGTAAAAGGTCCTTACCATACTGTTCAATAAGTTCTAATATGTTATATCTATCTATCTAGGAAAAGCCTGTTTGGGAAGTGGAACTCTTTGAGAATGAAGTCAATGGAGCTCTCCTACCTAAGAAACCTATTGAAGCTAATAACAGATATGCATTAGAGAGATGGCTTCATTGCAGGGGAATACCATGTGCTGGCGGTAATAAACAACACCTTGTACATTTGTGAGTATCTTAATGTTGACAAAAAAAGTGAAACATCACATTTTACAATATCACATAACTATAAAGTATACATTATTTACAGAGTAGAAGCTCGCATTGCTCAAGGAAACTCTCATATTTTAGATTTAAGATTGGACAATGGTCTTCCATATCGCATGAAGTTACAAAGAATGGTAAAGATTTTTCTATAAATTACTAAATATACCCAAGAACCGATCATTCTTTAAACAATTTAAATATAATTAGCTGATTGTGTTAAATATGTAATAACATAAAACTTTTCTTCAAGTTTCCACAGCAGGATTCTACAAAATTCTCGTTACCAAAAGATGGATGGGGGCCTTTTGTCAGTGTTGCAATTCCAAGACTATTTAACTATGGCCATATTTATAGATACCTAATAGAATCTGCACCTCAGCTCCCAATTCCTTCTAATGCCTGTTCTCAAGAAGACATTTTTGAAGAAATGGAAAGTGATGAGGTGGATGAAGAAGTAGATAATAATTTTGGTGACCCATTTGACGATTCTGAATGCCCCTGTATATTGGACCAAAAGCCATTAATGAGAGGAATGAAATATCTTAAAAGTAGGCATGTTCACAGCTTGAAGGATACAATGGCTGATAATATTTATTTTCTGACTGCATCGGTAGCTCCCTCAATGCCAGGAAATGACAGATCAGTAGGAGTACTGATCTCTTCGATCTCTGGTAGTGTGCAGGATGCATTTTGCAACTGCAAAGCAAGTGCACTAGGCCGCTGTAGTCATGTTGCAGCTGTGCTGCTTTATATTTTAATGCATGTCAAGCTCAATGGTTATGATGGTAGGTGTTGAACAGTACTTATCTAACTATCCTTACTAATATTTTTCCTTGCAGCTCTCTTTTTTACAGGTGATTTGAATGTTTTCTTTCTTTTCCTTCCATCCTTGATGACATTGGGAGGGTTGAAGTTTATCAGAAAAGCACACACATAAACCAGATCTTCTAAGTAAGGAATCATCTTGTTTGGTATGGTATACCTGAGGAGGCGATATTGTTTTATATTTTTAATTATATGCTCCACATATATTCTTGCCTTGGCGATTGCTTTTGTTAAGACTATTTCCTTGGGAGTCATTGTTTGATTCTTTGAGAGGGATGGTGGGCGTATGAGGCTTATATTTTTCAATGTGCATTCTGCTTTAAGATCAAAGCCTCTATCAACCATGAGAGCGTCTCCTGGAGACAGCATTTCAAGCAACTCACTCTTCACAACCGCTTGCTTGTCTGATATGGACCCCTCGTAGGCTTTGCTTACAAAAGCAACACCTCCTTGCAAATTGATGCCGATGATAAAATGAGCTGTATTGCCACCCTTGTATTCAGAGTATGTGTTGCCCTGTTGTTGGAAATCTGTAGGCCGTTGCAGTCTGAATTCTGCACCATCAATAATAAGCCTGAGATTTTTGAACGGGCGAAACACTTTAGGCTTATTTTTTTGCTGCTGTTCAACAGTGGGCAGCATGCGTTCCTTAAAAATCTGGAATGTTAGATACATGTGCCGTATCATAGCATAAAATATTTCAGATGCCTGTGTCTTACCAATGCCCATTACTTCTGCCAAGTCTCTAAGGGGTATACCTCTTCTTAACCTGATGAGGGTTAAGAAAAGACGGTCTTTCAGTGGTAGTTTAAATTTGTTCTCATTTTTATCTGGCGTTGATAGTTTGTATTCCATTTTCAATTTACTGATGACCTCGTCCCCTCCGAGTAGGTTGTACAAGGCTGTAAAGTTTTGTTGAGTGACTCCAGTGAAAAAATAGAAGTCTTCTTTCTTCTTTTTCCAACACCTCTTCAGGGAGACAACGGGTTGATTGGTTGGGGACTCTTCTACGGTTCTGGAAGTAGCAGAGGTAGAGGTGAAGGTATTGGTGGCAGAGGGAGTGGGAGTAACAGAGCTGATAGTGTTGGTGGCGGTATTTACAGGAGTTGATTCATCCTAGAAAAGAAAAATGGTAATTATTGAACAGGTAGGATTAAAAATACAATAACACATTAAAAGTGCACAACTAAACAACACAAATATCTTAGAATAAACTTCTACACGAGTATGTTGAAAATCAAGTAAGTTTACTCAAAGCAAAGATGAAATCTTGTGAGCTATTTGTGTGTAATATTTGTAATGTTGCAGATGTAAAAGGGAGATCATAAAGAAGTGAATATTATTATTGTTAATTTTTGTTTTTTTTCAGTTGTATCCTGCACCTCCAAGCCATGTGCCTGGAACAAAGGCTCCAAAAAGAAGGACCCAGGTGAGATGAAAGAAAAGGAGTACCCTTCACTTATCTATAATACAAGACGGCGAGCAACATTCGACCCACAGCCAACTTTCTTTAAGAAGAGACTTCAAGAAACACCCTCAAAACTAATTGATGACTTCCTTTCTGAACTTAGTGCAAATGAAAATGGTACATTATGGTCAACGTCACTGAAAATTCCTTATGGTGACTTCGACCTTTCCCAGGAATATTTGAGTGTCTACCCCGTGTTGCACCAGCAATTTCTCGACAGTTTGAGAGGACTTATCCCTTTAGTCACAGTTACACCGTACAATGAGTTTCTTGGTACAATAAGGCAACATGAGAGTGAGGAGTGGCACACTCTTCGTCACTTATTCATAACAGCCTCAGTTTCAAAGGTTGCTTACAACTTGACACCCAGGGGTGCTAAAAATTATATAGCATCTCATTTATGGGGACTAAACAAAATGGATGAAGATGATACTCCTCTTGCAATAGAATATGGTAGACAAAATGAAAATATTGCTAGAAAATTGTATGAAGAAGAAATGAAAATTAGAGACCCGACAGCCTCAGTCCTTCAAATGGGACTAACCCAATCGAAGCAGTACCATGAGCTGGCCTGCAGTCCTGATGGAGTTCTTGAATCAAAAGTGAACCCAAAGAGAGCTATTGAGATAAAGTGTCCAATTAGACTTCAAAAAGTGCATCCAAAGTTGTTTGACCAATATCTCAAAGGCAAAAAGCTAGATGATTTTTACTTATATAGAGACGCTTTTGGTAAAATTAGATTAAAAAATGACCATAGTTATTATTACCAAATCCAAATGGTTCTTGGAATACTCCATCTTGAACAGTGTGATCTGATAGTTTGGTCACCAAAAGGAATTATTACTATTCCTATAAATTTTGATAAATTATTTTGGAGTGATTTAGCGGAAGGTCTGGTTAGTAATCATCACAGTCTATTGATTCCAGAATATTTTTTGATGAGGACCCCTCGGAACTTAGATGTCTTGATTTTGGACATTGTCTAGAAAAACATCTTTACAGTATTACTTACAGAGGTGAGCAAATTAATTAGAGATGTATTTTCCTGTCCATCAATCGTGAGAGCTAAACTATTTTCTTTGTTTCCATTATCATACAGCTTCCTCCTCACTTTAAACATGGCTGAATCCTGCCATGCAACAAACAAAGTATGGTATTAATGCATATCAGGTACAGTATTAAGGCAGTTTCTGCCAGCAGCTCTGCAACTTAGGGTAAGCTTACCTGTGTTGTAGGAGTACTAGAGCTGTCCAGAATTGGAGACACTGTCCAATTCTTTTCAACAGATGTGACAGGTTTGATTGGAGTTGATTCCTAAAAAATGTGTTAACACTCTCTTATAAATTTGAATAATTTTAAATA
>NW_026267433.1:135633-138879 GCF_000697945.3 Frankliniella occidentalis | reverse complement strand
ATGGAGATACAAAAATGACACTTCCACAGGTTACCTACAGATGCTCCTCTAAACTCATGTATCACACCTCCTGGGCAGATAGTGATTGGGAAATAGGTGGCCGCTTCCCTTGACATACCATTTGCCAGAATAAGTGACAGAAGGTTGTAGGAATACTTTTTGTCTAAAGTGATTCTGGGTTCCACCAAAACTTCCCTGTCATCTATAGAGCCATCTTCCTGAAATCTTTAGAAAAAAAAAGGAAAAATTCATTTCTTTATAATAAAGCCACAATAATTGTCTTTGAACAATACATTTATAAACTCTGACCTTTCCAAGTTGAGGCACAGCACAGTGGGTGGGGAATCAACTGATACAGATGCAGCACACAGCTCACTTCCACATTCACTGCAAAGACATTTTGTTGACAATTCTTGAATTGCTGCATCCAAACATGATTGGATGTGAGAGGAAGTGAGAGGTACAGCAATATTCAGGGAAGACTTCAATATTTTGTAAGTCTTGCCACAACATAAAGCTAAAAATAATTATAATATGATCAAATTGCATAAGTATTAACAATATAATCAATCTATAATAATGCCCTTTTTATCATGCTTACCTGAAATCTTCCATAATCCACCAAAAATTTGAAAAACAGGTGATGTTCTCTCACTCTGAAGACTCAACCGCCTACAAAACCACGTGTTTTTTTGTTTTTTTTTTACAAAATTAAAAAATTCTGTGCAATGATGACATGTTAAAAACAACTTACCTTTTAGGGGCATATGATTTAATGAAGTCTACATGCAATCTTGTAATAAATTTCTCCAAATATTTTTGGGCATCTTTTTCCTCTGAGACACCTTTAGAGATTTAGAGGAAAGAAAATCCACTTGTAGAAAAGTCAACACATTTCAAAAAGAGTGTTGCAGCATTAATTATTTACAACAAAAAGATAGTTTAAAGGTGAATGCACACAAACCTGTGATGATTCTGCAAAATTTCTCGGATTGATAGACACGTTCCATTTGAAATAGGGAGAGAAAGTCAATAAGAGCACATACTAGACACTGCTCTAGGCAACACTGGTTTACTGAGTGACCAGGTGAATAAATAAGCCAGTGAACAAAGGCTGGAACATGAACTAGAGCCTAGAAAAATGGAAACAAGAGAGTTCAAAAAGCGTTCGTGGAACAGATGTGAGCGTGCAACTAGGTCACACTACATTTTCCTACCTGCAAAACAGTGCTGGAAAGAGACAAGTAGTCTGTCAGGGCTATGCATTTATGGATGTGTGGAACATCTGTCCATCCCCTCTTAACTTCCTCCGAATATACAATTTCCTCAGCTTCCACACGATCCAGTGTTGAGCTAGTCATTGTTTGGTTCGAAAACTAATATGCAAGTATAAATATACTTCAATTTTAATCACCAAAAAAAATTAAAATATTAAATTTAAATGTCAGACTCAAACACAAGAAAATGTAACCTAGACATAAGTCAGAACGAGAATCAAAACAAAAATCAAATATAAGTGCGCATTGTTGACAATATGACCCCTTGACAAACAGTGAAAAAATAGAAAATAAATACCATGTATCGGTACCAAATCTCTTACAGGGTTCATCAACAGTCCGTTAGTAAACCGAAAATTGTCAAAGAAATGATTCTATGTGTGGAGGGCAGGTTAAACCAGTCAAAATGTATAAAAAATGTAAAAATCACAAACTCGTTCAGAAATTTCAATCGCAAATGTTCTCTAGCAACTAAAATCTTCTCTGCACACATATATCGACCCTGACACCATACCTTTACCATTTTACGTGTTAAAATCGGAACGAAAAGCGATAAACACAAGCGAACGTAAACAACGGTGGGCAACGCACGATATATTTCTCATACCACCCCCTCCACCCAGCCCGCTCCCTCCATTTCCGCTTTCTTGTTCCCCGCATTCTTCTTCTTTTCAGGGTTACCGGAATGCTTTATCCTCCGGGCCGCCTGTGGTGTAGCCGGCGAACCTAACCATGCGCCTTGGTAAGGCAGATGATAATGGTAGATTTAATTTAATTCCATAATGAAATAGAACCAACAAAAATCTGAATGATTAAGAGTGGTGAAGTCGTTTGTTGCATGAGGCGAACGGTGAACGACGTCTAGAAGTTCTAGAAGCTTGGAGGTCAGACGACTGGCGACGGGGCCGACGTTCTTGTGGACTGATCGATCCGGCTGCTTCCTAACCCAACAGCGGCGGTTGCTCAACTGGGCGAGAAGCGATATATACCACAGAATTAGACGCACCTTAAGAAATTCAGTCACGGGAGCGCTTAGCTCTACCGTGCGGCGTGTTAAGCTTATTTTGAGAGGTCATACTAATTTAAGTCGCTCTTTACCTCTGGTCCTGGAGGTGTTCCTCAAGCATTTTGTCTGCAAATCAAAGTTACATGCGTCTGAGTCATCCGATGTCTGACAAGCACCGGCAACATCAAGCAGAGGACCATCATCCCGATGACCATGGAATGCTAGGCCATGCCGCCCCAAAAATATAGTGGCGTGGGGGGACAATGCGGACGAGACATTCATTTTTATCATTTGTTGGATGAACGCCAGAGCACGTCCCGCGTAACAGGTTTCACGATATCTCATGAAGCACTGTTACGCTGTAAGGCGCCTGCCATCTCCCTAGGCCTGCGGCGTTGACACCAGAGTCGGGCAAAAGGCACAGTCGTAAATAGGCCTTCGGCCCTAAAGTAACCAAGTTTGCTCCTCGGGGTTCTATTATGATTAGTTACCCCACCGGACTCCATCAAACATTAAGGAAAAACATTGAAATGTGTTAGGGTCATTTTCGTGTTGAATACGCCCTCTGGTGCCCAAACGGTTAAAGATAGAGCAAAACGGACAAAATTTTTGAGTCTCGTATTGAATTCTGTTGGCACGTCAATTTCGGATTCTTGATTTTTATGATTCAAAGTTACCATAAAAACGTTAACACTCCGTGTTAACACATAGACGATCCGAATAAAAGAAAATTTAATACAAAATTATTGCTACTAATTAAATACGTTATTGCTTGCTAGAACTAGAGTAGTTACGACTCTTTGTTCTTAGATTCACGGAACAAAATCGGGCACTATCACTGCTTATGAGTTCCCGTGCGAGACGAGGCAGTTGTTGGACGATTGATTGGCGACGTGGTGATCGCGCTCGCTTTGGACGAGCGCTAGACCGAGCAACCAGAGGTGCTCGTCGTTGGAGTCGAGG
>NW_026267433.1:130446-131983 GCF_000697945.3 Frankliniella occidentalis | reverse complement strand
CCAAGCAGGCCCGGCCCCTGCCGAACGGAGTTGCCGGCGGAGCGAAGCGGAGCTGGCAACTTCGTTTGGCGGAAGGGCGGGCCTGCTTGTTTAAAATATTCTTCTACTGTTTCCTGTGGGGTTACTCATCAAAGTAGAGCCCTTCGGGCGAAAATTTCGCCCATTTGCCTCTATCTTTAACCGTTTAGGCATCAGAGGGAGTTTTCTACACGAAAATGACCGCAAAACATTTTTATGTTTTTTTCTCAGATACTTGATGGTCTTCGGTGGGGTAACTCGTAAATATGAAACGCCGCGGAACAAAATTTGTGACTTTTGGGGCCGAAGGTCTACTTAAGACTCTGCCTATTGCCCGACTAGGGTTTCAGCGCCGCAGGCCTAGGTAGATGTATGCCAGGCGCGTCGCAGCGTAACCGTGTTTCTTGAAATATCGCGAAGCCTGTTACGCGAGACGTGGTCTGGCGTACATCTACCTAAGCGTCGAAACGGTACAAGATAGAGCACATACGAGTTACCCATGAATAGATCATAAAAAAATATTTGAAAATAAACAATATTTTGTTATCTGTGGTTATTGATATTTTTTAAAAGTCAACTTTTGAGCCAGAGTGCGTATCTTCAAACTCGATTTTTTTTTTTAATGATACAAAACGACCCTGAAAATCCCAGGTCGCTATCTCAATTCTTTTTCAAGTTATCGTGCGTACAGACGGACAGACAGAGAAACAAACCGAATGAAACTTTTCCGGTCAGAGTTATGGGCTCGCTAATCGCTCAGCCATTTAGTTTAACTAGGTAGATGTACGTCAGACCACGTCTCGCGTAACAGGCTTCGCGATGTCTCACGAAACACTGCTACGCCGCGACGCGCCTGGCATACACCTACTTAGGCCTGCGGCGCTGACACCCGAGTCAGGCAAGAGGTAGAGTCGTAAGTAGGCATTCGGCCCCGCAAGTCACAAATTTTGTTCCTCGGGTTTTTCTTTTTACGAGTTAACGTACCGGAGACCATCAAATATCTGGGAGACCATCAAATATCTGGGAAAAAACATGTAAATGTTTTGCGGTCATTTCCGTGTACAAGACTTCCTCTGGTGCCTAAACGGTTGATGATAGAGCCAAACGGAGCAAAGTTTCGACCAAAGAGCTCTATTTCGACGAGTTACCCCTTAGGAAACAGTAAAAAAAATGTTTTTTAAAAGCGTCATTTTGGGAACCTGTGGTTTTTGATTTTTCAAAAATCCAATTTTTGAGCTAGAATGCTCTTCTTCGAACTTGATCTGTCTTTTTATGACGTAAAACGACCCTGAAAATCCCAGGTCGCTTGCTTAATTCGTTCTCGAGTTATCGTGCGCACAGACAAACAGACACACACTCAGACAGACAGACGCGAAACTTTTTGATCACCACTGGAGTAATAGGCTTCGCTAATCGCTCAGCCTACTAGGTAGATGTACGCCAGACCACGTCTCGCGTAACAGGCTTCGCGATATCTCACGAAACACTGTTACGCTGCGACGCGCCTGGCATACATCTA
>NW_026267433.1:129075-130396 GCF_000697945.3 Frankliniella occidentalis | reverse complement strand
AGACGGAAACAGATTAATCGGTGAGTTTGTTCTTTTTCACTTCCGTTCTCGATAGCCTGGAACACCCTATTGAGGTGGACATACAAGTTGCTGTTAGCTTAACCTGCCCCTTACATCAGTATTTGTGACCATGGTAAGAATGGAGAAAATCTCTCCCCATTTGGGCAGCTGATTTGTTGTAAAGCTGTTGCTCATGTCTTGTCAAGCCAGTGTTTTCCTCATTTCCTAACAGGTCTTTAAAGTTCTGTAGAGATTCAGTTACGACTTTCCCTAACCGTCGGTCTGAAATTTTTTTTTGCCGTGGGCCGCCCTAGCGGACGGGACAGGCAACAACGAGCGGGCAGCAGCTCCGAGTGAGCAGCAACGAGCATCATTCGGTCGCGGATTTCGATCCCTGGCCGCAGCGCGTCAAAGTAGAGCCGTGCCAATTATTCGATATCGAACCGAAACGGTCAAATACGAATAGGGTATTTCAGAGCTGGAGGTGAAGAAGTAAAATGGAAGAACAAAACGCGCACTGCGCATGAGCAGACGCAGGGTGGGGGAAGCAGGGGGTGGAGTGGGGGGAGTCTGCTCATGCAAAGTGCGCGCTTTATTCTTCCATTTTACTTCTTCACCTCCAGCTCTGAAATACCCTATATGTTCAATTCCAATTTTGCCCGATTCGAATAATTCGAAATTTCGAACCGAGCTGGTTCGACATCGAATCGCATTGGGGTCTAGTGTGAGGCACCCGCTCTGCCCGCACTACACGTTGTATCGTCGCCGAACATCTACGGTACAGGGCCCGTTTAAACTAGCTATATGTACGCCAGACCACGTCTCGCGTAACAGGCTTCGCGATATCTCACGAAACACTGTTACGCTGCGACGCGCCTGGCGCACATATAGCTAGGCCTGCGGCGCAGATACCCGAGACGAGTTAAGGAGAGGGTAGAGGGGGACAGGGTCTTCCGCCCAAAATTTGACACAGTCGAACCATTTGTCGGGGTCTTCTTACTCTAAAATTAGGGACATGAAACTTGTGCTGTTCGTTAACGGTTTTCATTAAAAAATCGAATTTTGTCAGATTGTTATTCGTTGAGGGATTAGCGAAGCCTATTACGCCAGTGATGATCAAAAAGTTTCGCGTCTGTCTGTGTGTGTGTGTTTGTGCGCACGATAATAGGGTATTTCACCCAGTTTAAACCGGATCCAAAGAAGAACAATAATGCTTCCTGAACTGTTTCCTCCCTGGCGCTCATTGGCTCACGCGGACGAAGTTCTCGCACCCGACACTAGGGCACTCGCTGACCTGGTGGCGGGTTCACGAACTTCGTCC
>NW_026267433.1:123864-126275 GCF_000697945.3 Frankliniella occidentalis | reverse complement strand
CCCCCCCCTCCTTGCCCGGGAAGGCGGCGGTCGCAGCAGGTACTGACTAGACGGTACGAGATCTGGTGCCTTCTCTTGTGGCGGAGAGTTGCCACCGGGTCTCTCTTCATCGTGGATGGGGCTAGTCTCGATGTCCTGGTGCTACGGAACAACCGAGAAAAATGAAAAAGTCTCCTAAAATTGACGCCAGCTCGCCTTCCAGTTACGCAGGCAGCGAGGCGCAAGAAAAATGTGTAAAGAATATCCCACATTCGATTCACCCACCTTTTCTTCGACTTGGTGGTGCTCTTCTGGCAGACCAGCCACCTTACGTGGCTGTTTTTGGTTTTTGTTTTCTAGGTTACCTTTAGGAGTGGAGACTTTAGGAGAGACGTCCAGGTTCATCTCTGTTTCTTCTGGAGTGGAGTCCTGAGGCGCGTCCAGTTGAGCAGTACCTTGAAAGACCTGAGAACGGTCTGAGATGTTCCAAGGAATGTTCTTGTGGACTAATTGAAACTTCTAGGGAGTTCGTCTTCGACGATCTGCACAGCACTGTTAGTTCGTCCCTGCTAGGAATGTTCTTGTGGACCAATTAAAACTAGAAAAAACTTGGCTCATTCCGATAACGTGTCTGGCTGGTGGCTTTCGGGTCATTGGGCGGCGCCGATTAAATCCTGTCCCGGTGCTCTTCATTGCAGTACAGCCCTCCAAGGAATGTTCTTGTGGACTAATTGAAACTGCAACGCCTGATTTGGATTACATTAATGTTGGACGAGCTAGTGACAAGTACGTTTCCAGGGAGTCCGTCTTCGACGATCTGCACAGCATTGTCGGTTCGTCCCTGTCAGGAATGTTCTTGCGGACCAATTGAAACTACGTTTCCGGGGAGACCGTCTTCGACGATCTGCACAGCACTGTCAGTTCGTCCCTGCCAGGAATGATTTTGTGGACCAATTGAAACTAGAAAACACTTGGCTCATATCGATAACGTGTCTGGCTGGCGGCTTTCGGGTCCTTGAGTAGTTTTATCAGAATCCCGTCTTATTTTGTGAGGTGTAAGTTTGAGCTGGGTGGGAGGCCATTTTTAGGCGTCCCCTCCATTCAATCAGTTATCACAGCTTTGTAACCTATGGTGGCCTGGCATGCTGCAGATATCTATGCTTCTAAAGCGTTTGCAGGCGTCCCTGTTGGGGCCGCGAGTTATGAAGCTAGATGTAACTCCTGCATGTGAAAGTGTGCCAGCACCTCACACAACACCATTAATGTTCTCATTTCTCACAGTTGGTCGCTCTTGTGCTATCGCTAGCTGCTGTGCTGCAGCGAATGTGCTGAAGATATTATGCCATACATTTTTCAACGGACTAAATGACCATTTCATTCAGTAACAACAATGTGCAATGTAGCCTTAGTGGTTAACCTAAGTTCAATACTGAATAATAGGCTTCGCTAATCGCTCAGCAACAATGAAAGGTCAGGGCGGGTAAAAAATGAGACGCGGGTAAGAATACACAGCACATATTAAGTAGAAGCTGCAACAGTTCAAAAATTTCATGTCGACGCCTGCGTTTGACTCAAATTTAAGCACATGTTTTGACCCAAGAACATACGAGGAAAGTGCTGTCTCTTTTTTCCCGCGTCTCATTTTTACCCATCCTTTCCCTACTGGATTCAATAAATTCAATAGATACATATAACGGTAGTGTGGTGATAAGGCATATTTGCAATAGCAATAAGGAGAAGCAGTTCCTCGTCATTACTTGACTTGTATTCTAAAATTGTATTCTTAAATGTTGTTGCTTTGGCTCAGAAGAAATTTTTTTTATTCCTTCCAGAGTTCTACAACTGTAACAAAAAGAAGGAGCTCATTTTAATGACGAAGGTAACTTAGAGGCACTTAGATGGCACTTAGGCACTAATGTAATTCTCCAGGAAATAGGTGCGTTGTACTTACTGGCAACAACACAGGCTGCGATGTTCCGCATAAGCCTCCAATTGTCAAGGAGCATTTCTATATCTACAACCGCCAGCACCACAATTAGAAGACCACTTGCCATGATGGCCACTCCAATCAGGATCGCTATAACTCTGTGAAAAGAAACATATGTTATTGACATGTACGAAACGATATTCTGTGCAATGTTTTTAATGAAATGATTGTAAGCAGAGCACTACTAAAGGACTGAAGAAAGAGTGGAGTAAGGTACTACAGCCTTTATTAAACCAATCCCAATCGTTACAATCCTTACAATACGATATTGGCTGGCAGAAAATATTTTTGTCAACATGAGGCAAGAGGATATGACAACAAATTTTGATAGTTTTGAACATTAATCTTCAAAGGCAACAGTTTCTTAATGTAAATGCCCAAAACAAACATGCACAGCTCCTATCCTTCAACACTTTGGATCATGCCAATGGCTGGTATAACCTTT
>NW_026267433.1:122973-123814 GCF_000697945.3 Frankliniella occidentalis | reverse complement strand
TCTGTATCCGGTTTTGTTCTTCTTAGTTCCGGGCAGCGCTCCATTGAAATACCCTATTGAGCTAGCGACCTGTGATTTTCAGGGTCGTTTTGTATCATAACAAGCAGGCCCGCCCTACCGCCAAACGAAGTTGCCAGCTCCGCTTCGCTCCGCCGGCAACTCCGTTCGGCAGGGGCCGGGCCTGCTTGGCCTGCCGGCGGCGATGGTCGGGCCTGCGGCCCGACCAATTCTGTCACGCGATTTGCTGAAGAACATGACCGAATGATGTAGCGGGCCTTCGGCCCGCTTAAACCTGTCATCTTTGAGTTTGCCCCAAAAACTCGAGAAAGGGATGTAACGGTGAAGCACCGCGACTACAACCCACCCTTCTGCTTAGGAAACGTTTTTTGGGGGTTGGGGAAAGTTTCCTATATTTTGCGGTTTTTAGGCCTTTTTCTACATCTTATCGTTCACTATGGCAATTTTTAGCTTATTTTCGTCAAAAAAGGCCCTCTAGCGCGTTAACGGTTTGAGATATAGCAAAACGGACGAAATTTTCGCCCGAAGGGCTCTACTTTGACGAGTTACCCCTAGGGAGACCATCAATTTTTTGCGAAAATTAATAAGTTTATTTTTGGGCCACTTTTGTGAGAGAAACTCACTCTAGCGCCCAAACGGTGAGAGATAGAGCAAAACGGACAAAATTTTCGCCCAAAGGGCTCTACCTTCGCAAGTTACCCCTTAGCACATCATAAAAAAAAATGTTTTTTCCAACTTTTTGGGCCTTTCCTGTTTTCTTCGATACCCCCTTTCAGCCCCTTGGGGGTGGCTGACAGGATTTGCCGTAGGCGTTTTGTTTTGT
>NW_026267433.1:114083-115693 GCF_000697945.3 Frankliniella occidentalis | reverse complement strand
AGTACCACCCCTCCCCCCTTCATTCATCAATTTTAAACTCACAACTGCTTCTAGACGTTCTCATGGGGATATCTAGGGGAAAAGGTTAAAACTTGGCATATGATAGGCTGTTCTTTTTCTAAGGCATCATTTTTTCAACATACTTTTAATGATAAAAGTTCGAGAATAATTCAAAACTAATCAAAATTAATGTTTTTTCGTGTCGTCTGCTCGGCTCGATGTCGACTGTCAACTGTCGCCACTGTGCTTTGCTCACGTCTCCAGTGCTTGCTTGTGCCGACGCACCCGCACCGCAGACGCGGCCGCCAGCAGAAGACAATCTCTCAACAGCAACAATGTCTTGCGAAATGTTGTAAGTTCTTACAGGGATCATATGCCTGTGGCGTTATAGCTTATGCTATTTTTATTATGAAGTTTTTCGCCCCCCCCCCCCTAGGGTCAACTCTTTGATAAAAGTCCTTATGCTTGTGAAATGCTGTATCGTTTTTTTTTTTTGCTCCTAACCTCGTCCACACGTAAGCCAAAAATGGGATTATAATTAATGCATGAACGAAATATCCATCAATGTAATAACTTCAATGTCAAATTACAGGTCATTAGTTTTAATTTTTCTTTGCTTGGCGTCGGCCTTGGCTTCCAAGAGGATCGCAGACGCGTTCTGGCGATATGGGTAAGGTTAAAACGGCCCACCCTCTGCATTTCATCTGGCTTCTTTGCATTCGAAATTGTGTCCACACACACATACACCTAATTGTTTGAATTTTTTTCTCAGATCATTCATCATTGCCGTCATCAGCCTTGTTGCAACTATTCTCCTCTGTTTACGGGAGAATTAGATAATACTTCTTAATTGATGGTTGTATCCACTGTCGAGTGCGGTACATATCAATTCTACTATTGACACCTTTTATAAATCTAATTCAAAAGTCATTACCATTTTTCTCAAATAATGTAGTATAGAATTCAGTCAGGGTTATCCTCTTCACCTAGTGTAAACATAAAATATTTACGTTAGGTATGTTATGTTGCATAAATGTATCACTCATTGTCGGCCCTCAAATGAAACGTGGAAACCCATCGCCCATCATTTCAGATTTTGATGCCTTTGACAAAAAGTAGATGAGTTTGTTTGATAAATTTGGGGTGTTGTGTGAAATGATTGATTGATGATTAACAAATGAATTAAGTATGCTCCACTTTCAGTGATAGATGAATAATCTGTATGTGAAAGTGACATTTTTAATGTTTAATAAAATGTGAATGTAACAATCTCTCAATTTTGATAGCACTTTATCTATATATCCTTTCATTACATACCTGATCGTAAAATTTTCAACATAATACAATAATAGCCCACTCGGCTGTATCCAATGTATATATGAAATTCTAAGCCAATGGTTGTTGATGATGACGTGACAAATGTAATTGCACAAATGAAAAACTAGCATTGCTAACACATTCAACTAAAAAAATAGCCTAGTGCATGTGCCTTACGCATAAACAAAGTAGTGTTCTCCTTAAATATGAAAATTATAAGTCAGGGGAAATTGAACGCTGGTCAGGGAAAGATAAAAGTTTTTATTATTCAACCAAATACACAGTACAGATAT
>NW_026267433.1:107937-109361 GCF_000697945.3 Frankliniella occidentalis | reverse complement strand
GACATCCGTAAAATCATGGTAGACCTGATCCAAAGCCAATAGAACATGTCCATACGCTTCAAAAACGACTGCCGTCCAATAACTGTCGCAGTGACATTTCGTGCACTAGTTATTGGACACCCTCCTTTTACTGAGACTGGCAACCAGATCAGAGCCACCGACACAGCCATCTTTAACAATGGTCTTTCCTTAGTACCATACCGTGAACGGAATTTACGGATTCGATCGATAATTGCTATAAAAAGTAGATTTTATAAACCCTTTCCCTTGCCAGCGCTGCTAAGAAACTCACCTCTCTGCCAGCTCGCCGAGCAGGTGTTTGCGCCGCTCGCTACTGCTCCGTTGTGAGTGAGGCTGCCGGAGCGGTGACAGCGGTAGATGATAGTTCGAGAGCCTGCCCACCGAATACGCTTCGGTCAGTTTGTCTGCGTCACGCCGTTTGTCTACCGTGGCGCTCGCAGTGCGAAGTGTCCAATAACTGTACCCCGTCCCATAACTGTATCACCTACCCTAATATTGCATTAATGAAAGTGTGTGCAGTACATCACAGAATAACAAACAATAATCACAGGTTAATCTGATAATGGTTAGGAGTCAGAGCAACGTACATTCCTACTTTAAGAACCTTGCTTTTTAAACATATCACAGGGATGACCAAATAATTTCCCGAATCCTCAACGGGTAATAAATGTCTAACAACATTCCTGCTCTCTGTGTGATAAATTAAATTGAAGTTACTTTAAAATCTTTTATGAGACAGTAGAGTGATGCATTCTCAGACTTAAACACAATAATACGACCATATTCGACGGTATCACCATCACTGAGTTCAAACTGAACAAACGAATCACTGCGTTTTTTGTTGTCATCATACATTTCACTGCTGTAGGAGCTGTTTGACTTAATTTTGAGTCTGGAATGTAGAACATAACTCCTAAAATCACAGGAGCTAAGGCACTCTTTCTCCTCGTTGCTGACGGATCCAAGAAACAAACTTGGACCTATCAAATGAGGCTGTGCCTCAGCTGTATGGACCAACGCCCTAGCATGAGAAGTAACATTTTCCAAGATTGCCACACTTTGCGAAATCTTAATATTTGTAATTAATTCTTTTCCTAAGAGTTTGGTGCCAGGTATGTTACGTATGCGTTACGTATTCGTTACTATACGTTACGTAAACGTTACGTATACGTTACGTATACGTTACATTACGTATACACGTACGGTATACGTTACATTACGTATACACGTACGGTATACGTTGCGTACACGTTTTGTACACGTCGCGTACACATACAGGTCTCTTAGGCACATACGGTCCCACATACCATTCGTATACAATTCGTATACTGAATCTATTCGGCCACAACGTGTACTGTAGCCGCAGGGTGGCCACGCAATTGGAGTTTTCAAATTCCCTGACT
>NW_026267433.1:99978-107887 GCF_000697945.3 Frankliniella occidentalis | reverse complement strand
GGTGTCCCCGCATCCCAGCTGCCGGAAGGGGCGGCGCTGCTGCAGCACCCCACCTGCCTGCAGCTGCGTGAGGCTGGTGGCTCTTCATGGGCGGGGCGGGGCGAGGTGCTGTAAGGGTCGTGATAATTCCTCGCAATATTTTGAGAATGTTGTCTGGTTGGCTGGCGCTTTAGGTGTGACGTGATTCAAAGAGTAAGTGGGATTGGAACATCGAAAAGTACAGGTACAACTAACTGTAGAGTGAGATGCGTGAGCAGTTAGGCACTTACTAGTGTGAACTTGCCATTCCCAAAGAAGGAGCCAATAAGGAGGAAGCACATCCAGTGTACCGTGAAAACAATACAGACGTTTACAGCATTGTAGTATTTATTACCTAATATGCTAATTTGTTGAAATATTTAAGACAAAATATTGTCAATAATATCTGACATATCAGTCTAAATGCTTACAAAAGCAGATTAAAATATGTTACAAATACTATGATATGGCCAGAGGTATTGCTTGTACAAAAGAAGACATAATAGTAAAACAAAAATTATCAACAGCATGTAGCATGTAATAAATTTCACCCTATGACCCTTTTTCTTAAAAAATAAATAAATTGGTTTCCATCACTACATTATTTTTAGTTAAGTATTACTTACGTCAGGTGAGATCAATAGTAAATATTTTAAACAAAGTACGTATTATTATAATGTCGGGTTAGTGATCACAAGTGAAAGGAACTCGGTATCAAAAAGTATATCTAGACTGGACTTTTACTGTCCATAGAAAGGAGCGGTTTTGTGCACATCTCAACCGGATGCAGATTTAAATCTAGCAAGTAACAAAGTAGCATCATTTTTCTAGTTAATTACTTTTTTGCCCATCATTAAGTTGAAAATTCCTCACCCGCTACACTCTCAGCCCGTTACTGACACTTTGCAAATACACAATGAACTTGCTTTTACATCAGTAATACTCACAAAATTGCACGTAATACTCACAAATTTAGTTATTAATACTAATTATTTTGTTAGGAATTACTTAGGAAGATGATCCTAAGTACTTGCTAACAAAATAATTAGTATTACTGACTAAATTTGTGAGTATTACGTGCAATTTTGTGAGTATTACTGCTGTATAAGCAAGTTCATTGTGTATTTGCAAAATGTCAGTAACGGGCTGAGAGTGTAGATTCAAATCTGCAACCAGTTCAGATGTGCACACAAATGCGTCTATCTATGGACAAGAAAAGTCCTTGCAGATATAGTGTGTCACACATACCCTGAAAATTGTGTTCTTGACCAAACCTAGAACATCGGCTTGGAACAATGCAATTAGCTTAGCCCGAAGCCCAAGTTCTAAGTTTGGCCATGAACATTTCTTGGGCCAAGAACACACTTTTCTGGTTGCGCTGTTTAACTGGGTAGCAAGCATTTTATGCTAAAGCATTCCGGTCAAGCTGAAATGCAGAAAAAAGCAGGGAACAAGAAAGCGGAAGTCACCGTGCTAAATCATAGCTATTCCCGCTCTCTTCTTCCTCGCATTCTTCTGCATTTCAGCATTACCGGAATGCTACTTTCGCTTGTCCCTACGCAACTCCGCGAAATAGGGCGTTTTCCTCTCTCAGAATACGTAGTTATCTCAATTTTTTTCGAGAAAAATCGATACGTGGTTTCGCCAGCCCCTAAGAACTTTGCATGGTTTTGGCAGCGCCGGAGCGCCGTGCGTGCTTTGCAATAGGGACAAGCGAATTTGGTTAACTAAATATATATTGCAGCACTAATAAGCTTACAGTACAGTCGTCTTCACCGATGAGACGTCGCACCGCTCCTCAGACTGCCGCGTCAAGAACGTGTGGCGAGAAGATGGCACCAGTTAAGGGGGCATCCTAGTGTAGCGGGCTTAAAATAGGGGTGTTTTCGGGAATTTATTTTTGAAAAACTAAAGCTCTCGGAGCAAAACCGATTGCGGGGTTTAATAGATATCACTTTAAGCTACAAAATCCATTGTCGCCGGTGCCGGCTACCCCTCGGGTAGCGGAGCTATCCCCCATGAGGAAACACGCTGCAGCAATGTCATCTCATGGTGGGCAGTCTGGAGGTCGAGCCGTTGGTTTTAAACAGTCGACTAAAAGAGGAAATTAAACTTTAGGAGTGTGGCTATCGTGTGAACCAGGAGTTTTGCGATAGAGCAAAATTTACAATTTTTTTGAACGACTGCTCAAACTTTTATGATAAAATTTTGACTAAAAATCTTAATGTTTTCAATTTTTTTCACTGTGAAGGAGGTATTCGAATACAGATATCCTGGTTCAACACGATAGAGATACGCGAGAGGAACAACCACGAAAAATCGCAACCCGATCGGCCAAGCGGTTTGGCCGCTAGAGTGCCCACCAGTTCGAAAAAAGGCGTTTCGAGAAAAACGACGTTAAAGTTTTGCGATGCCGACGGAGCGTTGCGTACTGCTTCACGCGCTACCCTCTTATGGGCAGGAGAACTCGAATTGACGCGCCGGACAAAGTGGGCTGTAATCTAGTGACCATAGGGGATTTTTTGAGACCAAAATATTTTTTTCCATTTTTTGAGCCCACTACACTAGGATGCCCCCTTAAGATCGGCGATCTCAGAGTGTTGCACGCAATCGATTTGTTTCGCATGAAAAAAGGCCTCTCTGGTTAGAACTGCGTCAAAGCAGATTTCTGTTTTTTTGAAAGGAAAGAAAGTGAAATTACCGACTCCTCCTTTAACTCGACAGTGCACGGAAAAAAATGAATTGGTCGTCAGAACTAAATATTAGTTAATTTCGTGACAATCGATCAAAAAATTGTTGAGGTAACTAATAATTTGTTTTCAGAACCAAGATTAATTTGTCAGAACAAGCTGTTCGGTGCCTGAGGTAACGCATTCGTTCTAAAAACAAACCACGAAGTGGCTCCTGCGATCTTGGTCCTGACAACAAATTATTACTTACCTCAACAATTTTTTGATCGATTGTCACGAAATTAACTAATATTAAGCTCTGACGACCGATTCATTTTTTTCCGTGTGTTCTTGCAATCCGTGCGATAATTGAATTTAGACCGTTTGTATGCTTTGAGTACACAGTAAATCTAAAAGGACTCTTACTGTCCACAGAAACACACGTTTTTGTGCACTCCTCTCAACCGGATGCTGATTGAAACTTAGCAAAGTGAGGAATTTGCGTCTTCATAATGGACCAAAAAACAAATGTCCAGAAAGAGGAAACTTACTCGTCACTGCAAATCTGCATCCAGTTAAGATGGGCACAGAAACGCGTCTTTCCGTGAAAAATAAAAGTCCCTTCAGATTTAGTACGAACATCTTTACCTGCAGTAGAGCATTCCGGTGAAGCTATAATGCAGAAGAATTTAGGCGACAGGGAAGTAGAAATCATCATGTTAAAACATTATGATTTCCGCCTTCTTTTTTCCTGCATTCTTCTTTCATTGAGCTTTATCAGAGTGCTTTATTCCTAATTTTACCTGTGACAACTTTGTATACTTGAAATGGACAAGATTCCATTTTTCCGTGATAGGATCTGGTAAAGATCTGCTCAAAAATGCGCCTTTCAGGGACAAAAAATGTCTTTAGATTAAATGTCTAGCTTTATATTTTAGCCCTTATGAAAAATTATGTTTAAGGTATGAGCCAGAAAATGTGGTGGAGACGCGTGCCAGTGAAAGGGTCAGCTTAATGCAGTGGTTCGCCTTTTCTGGCGACCTTGGATCCATTGCTGTCCAAAACTGTCCCGGGCGGATGGATGCCATTTTCTACAGGTAGGTTCACACTAAATCTGAAGAGGCTTTCATTGTCCATAGAAGGACGCGTTTTTGCGCGCATCTCAGCCGGATGCTGATTGGAATCTATCAAGTGAGGAATTTGCATTATAATTATTGACAAAAAAACAACAACAATTGTCCAGAAAAAGGATGCTAGTTCGTCACTGGTTGGATCCAAATCTGCATCCGCGGTTGAGATGTGCACAAAACTGAGTCTTTCAATGGACAATAGAAGTCTTTTCAGCTTAAGTGTGTTCAAATTTGTAATTTGGATGGCGCAGATTTGCATGTAGCACAGATGTGCCTATGTGATAGACGCATCTGATCCACTGTAAGAACGATGTCTTGTATTTCAAGCAGATGGCTTTGAAATCCTACTCATTTTCCCTTCAATTTCAAGCAATCTTCTTCAACAACAAGATAGCATTTTTATCGTAATCAGATGAGATCTAAAAAAGTGAGGAGTAAATGATTTTCTGCAAATCAAGCTGAAACGCTCACTTTGATTATTTCTAAATCTTTATCCCGTGAAACCCGCCCCGTATACATACTGTATACATACTGTATACATACTGTATACATACTGTATACATACTGTATACATACTGTATACATACTGTATACGTTCCACATACAATCTATATGTGTGCATACAGGTGACGTATACGGTTCGTACGCGGTCCAAGTACGATCTGTACGCCGTATGTGGTCCGTATGTGGCAGCTGGATGTGTGCCCTCCATACACTGCGTATGCAAGCCTTACATAAACCGTACGTACTGTACTGGTACTGAACACATACGTTCTGTATGCTCGCATACGGTCCATACACGGCACGTGTATGCGTACCTTATGCACACGCGAGGTTGTGTCCGTACTGTATGTCCTATCAGACTGCCGTATGCGAGGGGGCCACCACTTCAACTGAGGATGTACACAGGATTACGTGATTACAGGGATTACACGTCAATTTTGAGTGATTACACGTGAATTTTGTTGAATTTTAGGCTCTAAAACCATCAAATTTGGACAATAAGGTAAAATTGAGTGATAATGTTTAAAAATTTGGTCAAAGATTACACGGAATAGACAAGGATTGCGTAGGGATTACACCCTCATCTGTACACCGGATTACGCGAGTGGTGGCCCCCTCGGCCGTATGTGTGCTGTATGGTCACGGCCACAGTAGGGTGCCGTATGTGTCAAGTATGTGTCGACATCCGACTGCCTAAATATCAAATGGCTGACTTACGCTGCGTACTTTCGTAGTTATACTGTACCGCATGCACTCGTGTGGCGGGTTTAGGGGTGGGCGGTATTATTTTTTCAAAACCAATAGAGAATATATTTTTATATTGGAATTCGGGGCAATAGCAATATTCTGTATTGGATATTGACAATATTGCCAATATTGACAATATTGCCAATATTGACAATATTGCCAATATTTGAATATTGTCAATATTTGAATATTGTCAATATTGGAATATTGTCAATATTGGAATATTGTCAATATTGGAATATTGAAAATATTGGAATATTGATAAAACTGTAAAATAATCAGCAAATCATTTGACAATGTGGGAAAAGACGACAAAAGCAACGTAATTTCAAGATGTATTTTTAATCTTTTATAATACATGACATACGCCGGCATACGCCCCTGCAGAGAACATATAGCAGACTAACTTGGGACGGGCATGTACTTTTGATTTTTGGCACAAAATATTAACTTTTCTGCATTGTTTCCTGACAGTGAGCACCTAGTATCAATTATGACATCACCAGAAGTACTAAACACTCTTTCAGACGGCACACTGGACGCTGTTATAATCAGGTATTTTCTTGCAAGCCTGACAAGTAGTGGGAACTGACTTTGATGATCTTTCCACCACTTAAATGGGTCTGACTCAACCGGTAGTGGAGACATAAGCGAATAACGATCCACTTCCTGCAAAAATTTGTCCTCAATTGAAATTGAACCGCTATCTCCACCTCCACCACCAGAACTAGACTCAGCGGCAGCAGCAATCTTCCTTTTCTTGGAAATATTCGATAAAGCCTTTACGGCTTTGGGGGTCTTCTCTAATTCTGCGAAAACAGAAAAAAATATGTTGGTATTGATATAGAGAGTGCGAGGTGAGCATTTGAAAGTACCGAGACTGAGTGGTTAAGAGAAGACGCAGGAGGTGCGGGCGGGTTTGCCTACTCGTCCTGCCCGTAAGGCGCTATGGCCCCCTCACCTCAGGCATGCAAAAACGCCCGCACCGGCGTGCGCGTGCGTCCCCTCTGTGTCACCCGGCACCCGGTATGGGGGGAAATAGAGGTTGGCTACCTGCCTGACTCGGACGAGTCGGAAGGGTTCGGCTGCTGCTCCGGAAGTGGCATTTCCTTCAGCTCAGCCAAGAGCAGCAATTTTGCATGAGCTCTATCTTCCTCCAGTATCTCTTCTCGAAAACGAGGGTCCAGAAATGAGCATCGAGCCAAAACTCCGTTACAAGCGCGCGCTGACACGTAGTCGACGTCTCGAGCTGAAGCCAAGGGGTCAGGCTTGAACCGTTTCTTGAGAAACTGAACTACGGTACCCTGCATGTTCGTAGGGATAAGTTCGGGATCCTGGGCTAGAGGGATATCGTCATCGTCGTCGTCGTCATCGTCCTGTTCCTGTAAAGAACGGAGATGCCTCTTATAATTACTGTGAATTTGTAACGCACAAATTGTGCGATAAACGGGACCGTCCGTCCGTGCTGCAAAACACTTCCATGGCCCCCGCGCCGCGGGCCGCGGGTGAGCGAGGCGAGGCGCAGTGCTCCGCGCCCCGGCCCCGGCCAGCTGCCAGCTCCTCGAGGCTCGAGGCGGCGCAGGGCCGGCAGCGACGGCAGCTCGCAGCTCCGCTCCGCAGGCGCAGGCCGCACGCCCGCAGCGCGCTGCCGCGGCCGCGGCTCCCTTCTCCAGGAGGCCGGGCCGGGGGGGCAGCGGGGCGCGGAGCATGCGTCGCCATCCATTTCCCTCGGGTGCATTTAAAAGGAACAATATTGAATGACTTACCTCTTTTCCTTCACGTTCCTGCGGCTCTGCTAGGTCGAGTAGATCATCCCCTCCATACAAATGACTGTGAGGATCAATCAGGTACATCATAGGCAAAATGAAGCTGCTCGTCGGGTAGGTTTCTGCCCCAAGCACAGTGGAAACCTTCTCTATCGGCTTCATGCCCTTGATGTACACTTTTAGCACGCCCATGCAGTCCCGTGACGGGATTATTTAAATATTTCCCTCTTGCATATCTGGGAACAAAATCCAAACGCCAACTGTAGTGCTTAACAACCGCCTCCGCCAACTGAAGGTCGACCCACCAACGCGTCTTGCACGGCGATGGTATTTTTGTAGGGGTCACGTTGAAACGCTTCTTGGTACTCTCTTCATAGTGGCGCCAGACCTTGTCTGAGTTAAGCCAGTTGCGCACTTCATGCACATCCTTCAATGCACTTTGTAGCTTTTTGCATGTAGACATGAAAGCATTTATGCCATTGTTGACAGTATGGGCAAAGCATCGCACGTGAGGCGCTGGTAGAGCTTCGACAGCAACCCGCATATTATCGCCATTATCAGTGGTAAAAGCCGCAATGCTCCCTATTGGCACTTCCCACTCGGCCAACATTTCTTTTAGTACATCGCCAAGGTACTCCCCCGCGTGGTCTTCTTTCAACAATCTACATCCCAGTGTTACTTCCACTAGTACCCATTCCTGGTCCAGGAAGTGGGCAGTCAGCGACAAATAACTATCCCTAGCTTCAGACGTCCACCCATCCGTAGTGAACGCCTTAAAGTGTGCTGCACTCAGGAGGCCTTTCACAACGCCTTTAGTTTCTTCATACATTTTGGGTAGGTATGTAGCAGTCAGAGTTCGTCGTGAAGGGGGCTGATAGCGAGGGTTCAGCACACGCATCATAACGCGAAATCCTGGCTTGTCCACAGTATTTAGTGGTCGCATACAAGAAGCAATGTAATACATTACAGCCATGTTGCAATTTTTCCTTTTGCTTTCCCTCCAGTGGCCTAAAAGCATCTAGCTTTTGTTGAGTCGACGTGGCAGGGCTGAAACACAAGGAAAACAAAACTAATT
>NW_026267433.1:92152-92674 GCF_000697945.3 Frankliniella occidentalis | reverse complement strand
CCCTACATCGAGGGGGGTGGAGTACATTGACCCTAGGGAATATGTACTCCACCCTATAAAACGCAATGTGTCTGACGTCGATACGCCTACCCAAAGCTGAGATGCAGCGTTGTCGTCTTGTCTGGTAATTGTTTACTTGAGTGACTCCTCGCCCTGGAGTCACCCAAGTATACCATTGGAAAGGTATTTTTCAGTAGAATCCTGAACATGTATTACTGCACTTCATTATATTGACATTTCCTGTTGCAGTACGTCGATGAGTGCGATGGAGAGGGTGGACTGTGAGCAAAATAAGATGTATTGTATAAACATTTTTTATTAAAATGAGATTGAGAACTTTACATAATTGTTGCTTTAAATTATCTCATTCCCCTTAAACCATGATTGACATAACACAATACAATGCACAGTGGAACCCGACCTCTTCCTCACAAACCTTCAGTCCAAACTTAAATTCCGTATCTAGAGTAGTGGGTCATTCTATTCTACCGCGTTTAACGACCGTTGATAATTTTAGTTAAA
>NW_026267433.1:88485-90585 GCF_000697945.3 Frankliniella occidentalis | reverse complement strand
ATAGCCGAAATGGCAGGAGAAATAACCGAAATGGTAGGAGAAATACGACGAAATAGTCCGTACGCTACGAACCCTAGTGATTTCCCCCTCGCTTTTCCCTGACCTTTCCCTGACTTTTTACGCAAATTCACTGACTTTTTAATGTATTTTAAGTGGAACTTTTTGTTTCCCGAAAAATTGAAAATGCCACCGAAAGTTTGAAAACAACAATTTGAGGCAAGATTCAGTCATTTTCCTTGACCAACATTCATTTTCCCTGACTTCCCTGACCAATATTTTTTTCCCTGACTTTTCCCTGACTTCCCTGATTTCCAGGTTGCGTGGTCACCCTGAGCCGTATACGGAGCGTATACGGGGTGTATACGTGGCAGTTTTCACGGGATTTGTAAACATACACACTTAATCTGAAAGAACTTGTATTGTCCACAGAAAGATGTGTTTTAGTGCACATCTTAACCGCATGCGGATTTGAATAAAGCAAGTGGGGGATTGGCATCTTAATCATGTACAACAGAATAATTGTCAACAAAAGGGATGCTGATTCGTCAATTGCTGGATTTAAATCTGCATCCGGTTGATATGTGCACAAAAACGCGTCTTTCTATGAACATTAAAAGTCCTTTCGTCGCCCCCATGCAAGAAAGTCCGTTCTATGACGGTCGCCCAGAGAATGCCCGATCTACCAGCGTCGTTTGGAGAATGTTCGATCTGCAATAGCCCGGCTGGAGAACATCCGAAGCAACATTTTTGACTGTTTTGAGATATTGATGCCATTTTACGTATCTCGCTAAGTTACGCTACAGTTAATTTTTTTTGCAGGGATAACATTCTTGAAGACACTCTCTTACGAGAGATGAATGCCCTTGTAGGTGCTGGAGTCCCATTTACAATGGTTCAAGACAATGCGCCTATTCACACGGCGCACATAAGGGAACATTGGTTTGCAGACCCAGCCCTCCGCCATAGCAGCAAGGTGTTTTGGCCCGCGCAGAGCCCGGACCTCAATCCCATTGAGAATATCTTTGGCCTAATGGCACTTGAATGGGACCCACGATTTGAGCGGACACCTGAGGCCCTTGATGGTCATGCCCGCGAGGTTTATGCCTCTGTTCAGAGGAGACCCCAAATTTTCAGGGCCCTGTCCGAATCTATGCCGCGACGTATTGAGGCTGTAATAATTGATGCCCAAGGTGGGTCTACTAAAAGGCTGTACTGTACTGTAAATTTTCAAAGAATAATTTTTGTTGTTAATTTATCTACAACATTTACAACATTTTGCAACAAAACTCATCATATTTGGCTGCTTTTCTGTAATAATCCTGGCTACAAACGTGAGCAAATTATTACTAGTGACTGTAGTAGCCATTTTCATCTAGTATAAAGCTTTGTTGACAAAGAGCAAGTGGGATTTTATTGCACGTTGCAATAAAACGCTTTGTGGGCTGCGTCACTGTAGTAATCCTGCTTGCATACGGTAGCAAACCATTATTCGAGTCCCTGAAAGCCTGATGCTTATATTAGGATACTCTTTTGAGCAATTGCAAACAGGGTTTTACAACATTTTGCAACAATACTCGCAAGAAGGGTTTTATAACGTTTGCAATATTACTCATTATTCGCTGCTTTCCTGTTTAATCCTAGTTGCAAACGTTAGCAAAACATTACTAGTGACTTAATTAGCCATTTTCTTTCAGTTGAAAGGTTTATTGACGACGCGCAAGTGGGATTTTATTATGCACGTTGCAATAAAACTCTGCTTGGGTTGCGTCACTGTTTTAATCCTGCTTGCAAACGGTAGGCTCTAAAAGCAAGTTGGTTATTTAAGGATGCTCGTCTGATCAAGTGCAATTAGGGTTTTATTACATTTTGCAATATTGCTCCACTCTCACTGCTTCAGTGTATCAATCTTGCGAATACTTTTTTTCTTATCCTCTGTGTGTCTGTCTTTAGGTTGTGCCATTTTTTTCACAGGACTTATTTTGCAAATATGGTTATTTGACGTTTTTGAATTAATAAAAAATTACATTGATTTTGAATCTGCTTTATTTTGTATAAATTCCGTACACACACACCACTATTTATAATTTAGAATGTGCCACT
>NW_026267433.1:78446-80555 GCF_000697945.3 Frankliniella occidentalis | reverse complement strand
AGCCTCGCACGTGACAGCACTCGGCCCCCTTTCTGGGTAGGACCACGCCAAGCAGAAGGCATTTTTGGAGAAGTGTGAAAAGTGTGATCTAAGCAACGGTATAGGAAGAAAGCCTGATATTATGACTCAGGCGTAGTCTTTGATGCAGGAGCAATGATTTAAAAACCCGAGCCGGAGCGACCAACGTCAGGACTAGCCGTCAACGTAAGTTATCCTGCCGTCTTCAAAGTGCATCTGAAGGTTAGCGGCGACGCATATTTATTTAATTTTGAGGAAAACCAGACTCGAGCGCCAATATATAAATACTGTTCAGGATTCTACTGAAAAATACCTTTTGGATGGTATACTTGGGTGACTCCAGGGCGAGGAGTCACTCAAGTAAACAATTACCTCTTGTCTTGGTGTACAACTTTAAAGTCGAGTCGTTGGTCTCAAGGGTTGCCAGACTGGTGGTGGGTCGAGTCGCCGCTAGAGCGCGCTCGTGTCGCCCAAAAGTCGCGAGACGCGGAGGAGCCCAAAAGTCGCCCAAAATTCGAGAGCGTCGTGTAGCAAAGGCAGTGACAGAACGGCGAGTAGTGGGGGAAGGCAGAGGGCGGTTGGCGCGCAAAATTCAAGTCGAGCTTCGTTATTTGTGCGGTGATTTTATGGCGGAGCCCAAAAACGCTGGCTCGGAGGCCGAAGGAGCCCAATTGGCAACATTATTTGTGCAGTTTAGCGGGGATTTTGTAGCGGAGCCCAAAAATCGCCGGCTTGGAGGCCGAAGGAGCCCAATTGGCGACATATCGCCTGACCGACAAAATTTGTCGCGAACGGAGCCGTCGAGGAGCCCAATTGGCGACTTGTAGCCCAATCTGGCAACCCACCGTCTCACACAGTCCCACAAAGTATTTTTAGACTCCGTATGAACGTAGGTATGGCATGAACTAGGATATCTGGAATCGGTCACCTTCTTCATCCCGAAAAGAAATCAAAACTATGAGTTTTAGCTTCTTTTTTTTTCGAAATGTCAAGTTTCAGCTGCTCGAAAAAATAGTAAAAATTATCCGATCAAAAATATTTGAAGCCCCCCCCCCCTGACTTTTCAAGGGTTTAGGATATATTTCCTAAATTTGGCTAAAACGACCAATCTTTACTCAGACGGCCCCTGAGTGTCGTCCTTTCATCTTAACAATAACATGCTTTGCCCGGGTACTGAAAAATGTCCGCTGAATCCGAATCAGTGTTCGGGTTTTACCGATTTTGTCATCTTATGGCCCAAAATGCCACTCCATGAACCTAGAATAGTGGAATCACGACGGAAATGACCTTAACTTAGCCCTTAGAGTAATATATTAAAAACAATAGCGAAAATTGGAGTTTAAAGGCTGTTCGACAAATAAAACAAGCTACAAAACTGCGCTAGTTCAGTTTCTTACTTATTTATTCTTTAGCAAAGAAGAAGGGTGGGGTGCAGTCACGGTGTTGCCCCGTCACAATCCTTTCTCGTGACCAAGGAGCAAATCTTCAGGGCCGCAGGACATCACGGAAGCCTTAGTTTACCCAGATATGCAAAGTGACTTATAGGTCGAGCCGCAGGCCCGACAAAACGCCCCGGGTAGGCCGAGCCAGGATCAGCCCCTGCCGAACAGAGTTGCCTGCGGAGCGAAGTGAAGTATGCAACTCTGTTAGGCGGAAGGGCGGGCCTAGCCTGTTTTTGTTTTGTTCAGAAATGTGGAGGACAAAGAGTAACTTAATATTTAAAAGCTTTTTCCGTCCCTGTACTTTTTAAATAAATTAGTCCAAAATGGACCATCCGATCCGAGTAAATCAGTTCCTGGTAGAGAAAGCTCTTTTCCTATATTCAAGTAGACATCTGGAGACGCAGCTTTCATAGAAGGCCACCGCAATTTAATGTCGGCGTCCGTCATGTCAGGAACGGGATCCCTGAAACGAAATCAGCAACAATTAGAAGGTACCTGTATTTACCTGTGATTAGCACTAGTTACCTGTATTTACCGCTACTTAGCTTTAATTAAGTGTACACTCTAAAAAAAATCACAGATTTTTGTATCAAATTTGATACAGTTTTCTGTATCCGGGCACTGTGATACAGAAATTCGTAATGATGAT
>NW_026267433.1:77732-78396 GCF_000697945.3 Frankliniella occidentalis | reverse complement strand
GGTTGCATAAGCCCGCTTTAATGCTTTTTTAAAAGCAGAAGGGCGGGCTAAAAATAGAGTCGCGGCCATCTGCACTGCAGAATTTAATAGCTTTTGCCGTTGAAGGCGAGATCCGCCACGAAAATACACTGCAAATCGGAGTTGGTGTGATGTCGGTTCAATTCTGTCGTTTAAATCTGGCGGGGTATGAGAAATTCAGATGATGGCACCCAAAGCTCGTAGCTAGCCGACTAACCCCTTCTGGTTTTATATCCGTTTCCATCTCAATATCGGAAATACATCTGACGTTGCAAACCGTTTTTACAGACTTGCACCGATTACGTTTGGCTTATTTTTAACGCCGTCCATACAAACGCATTTTTTTTTTAAATTAAAATTAAATGTGGAAAGCCCGAGGCAGACGTGATCGCCATCTTGGCTGTTGGCCGCTAACAAGGCGCGCAGACAGGGGCCCCGTCTGAGGCTACATTGACACAACGTTACTGGCAGTCGACCCCGGAAACTTTTCAGACTGATAGTACTTCTCAATTGCAGAACCTGTTGCTTTTTTATGGGGAATGAATTCGTTACTTATGTTTAACGAAACAAGGCGATCATGTGTAGTTCTCGGCATTTTGCCATTGTTATACTTACAGGTTTTATAACGCCCCCTTACTTTCTTGAC
>NW_026267433.1:76912-77682 GCF_000697945.3 Frankliniella occidentalis | reverse complement strand
CCCTCCCTCCCACCTTTTTCCCTCCTCACTCGGCGTTTTGACGTTGACTGTTGCCTTTTAGCACGCGCCGCGCGCCGCGGCAGCGCCGGCCGCCGGTCGCGCCACGGCAGAACTCTAGCCTCACATTTTAGACAATGTTATGGATCACTCACCTTTTTCTCGACGAACGCGCACTTGATGCAGTTGGGCTGAACAGGGGAGGTGGTGCGGATCTAGAACGCGGTTCTTCTGAAGCTGACGAACCCGGCCTGCTACTGCTTGCTGACGCTGTTGCAGGTGAAGTGACGGAGCCGTCTGGTTGGTCGCCGATTGCTGCCACCTCTGCGTCAACATCTGAGTCGTCAACTGCATCAGCTCCCATCTTCTCCAATCTTTTGGCCTCGGTGGCCGCTTTGACCGCCGCGTACTCCACTTTGTGCCAAACGCGCAGGTGGTCGAGTGGGTTTGTAGTACCTCCTCTCTTGCAAGATACTCTCTTCCGGCAGCCGGCGATGTTGCACATACACGCTTCCTTATCAGGGGGGGTGACTTCCAGACAGGAGCCGGGCGCGAAGCGACATACTTCACTGCAGACTCGGACATTTTGCATGCGACTTCGAACTTAACCTCAAACGCAACGAAAACAATGCCGCCGCAGTAAACAAAGATGAAACCGACTGCCGGCGCTGGCTCTGTGCGGTGCGGTGGCGTGGTGTGGCTGGCGCGCTGCTCGGGTCGGGCTTCGGGCTCGTACGCCCGCCCCCACCCCTCCTCGGCCTAGGCTCGGGGGG
>NW_026267433.1:69765-70411 GCF_000697945.3 Frankliniella occidentalis | reverse complement strand
TACGTTACGTATACGTTACATTACGTATACACGTATACAAAATGGCGGATTAGCTACCCACGTGACCCCTCTCAGCCAATCAGAGCTAGCGCCTCCGGTCGCGGGTCTCTCCCCAATAAAGGACTCTAGGCTGGCTCGACCCACCAGCCGCCAGCAGACCCACCACACCAGCCCATGGCAGCGGCCAGGCCTAGTCTTTATGCACTGACAATCGGCAATACTACCGACTGGTGCCTTTAAACCCTCATATTGAATATTGGTTCCAATATTCCAATATTCCAATATTGCATATTGGTTCCAATATTCCAATGTTGCATATTGGTTCCAATATTCCAATATTGCATATTGGTTCCAATATTCCAATATTGGATATTGGTACCAATACAGAATATTGATATTACAATTCTAAAATTCGCAATATTGGAGCACCAATTTGTTTTGAATATTGGTATTGGCACCAATATATTGGAATACCGCCCACCCCTAGGCGGGTTGGCTACTCGCACGGGGCCATAAGGAGCAGTGGGCAGCGAGGATAAGGACTAAAAAGGTGATAGTGCAATGCAGTTTTCGTGGAAAAGTTAATATAGGGTAGGTGATACAGTTATGGGACGGTTAAGCGCACACTTTCGTTTGACGCAGCGCT
>NW_026267433.1:58334-60460 GCF_000697945.3 Frankliniella occidentalis | reverse complement strand
ATTGACATAACACAATACAATGCACAGTGGAACCCGACCTCTTCCTCACAAACCTTCAGTCCAATCTTAATTTCCGTATCTAGAGTAGTGGGTCATTCCATTCTACCGCGTTTAACGACCGTTGATAATTTTAGTCAAACCATGAAACTTGACAAGCAGCTGAAACATTCCTGAAACAAAAATATCAGTATGTGAACAATGTGAAGAGCAACATGCACTGCGCTTTAAACATTTGTCACGTACTTGTTACTCTCGAAGGGAAATATTTGATTGAATAATCTCGAGTCTTGGTTTAAATGCGTATTGGAAGACTAAACAAAAGCGAAATCTATGGGATTCATAACCTCTTTCCACCGCCCCACCGAGTAAATAAACACGGCTCAGCTGTTCGAGAAGCCGGAGTGGCAGTGGCTGTTGTGCGCTCCGCTCCAAGGCGCTGGTAAGGTTGCTCGTCTGCTACGAATTTGGTACCGGCTGTTGAAAATGTATCGTAAACAAACTCGTTTTAAATGCTAAAGAATCTATTATTTTTAGATCTATTCAGCAAGAAGATAAAATATGTGTTTCAAACATTCGGATTGCTCACAAAGCTTGTGTACGGTACGCTCTTTCAACTTGGCACCAGAAAGCCTGTAAGGTGGGTTGGACTCTTGGAATCTTATGTGAATTTAGGCTTTCCATAAGGTTTGGGGGATTGAATAATTCTTCCATGTCACAGCCCTCAAGGGTTCTGCGCATTTTCGAGTTTTATCTGTTGCATATTACTAAAACTGTGAGCATCCGTTTTTGGTTGATAGTGCAGCATTTTAGGTTAGGTTAACCTCTTTGACTGAATGTGGCAAAAATAAACAATATTACCTTAAACGTATGGTAAATGGTGTGGAATATAGGTTATAACAAAAGACAAGCTCTTAAAGTTTTATTACTTTATTTAATTTTTTGTTATTTTACAGGATTGTTTTGAAAGACATGTGAACCCAAGCAGTTTGGGAATAGAGACGATGTTCGCTGTAAGATTTTGTTGTCTCCACCCCATTGATCTTATGACAGGTAAAATGTATAAATAGCTTATTTGTAATGTTTTGATCTCTTCTTCCATAATAGTTAAAAGATGATATTTTCTTTTAATTGCCCAAGGATGTGTGTTCAACAAATATCATTTACAAGAAGCAGGCTGGACAACCAAGTGAAGATACCAGCTGTGATCGAACTACGATTTGCATTGCAGGAGAAAACTCAGCGTAAGCTCTTTTTTTTAAGTTATTTTAAAGTTTGAAATCTGATATCTTGAAAAAATATTAATTGCTTCTTGGTTTAATTGCAGGTGAACCAAAGTTGGCTATCTTTATCTGGACTGAGCTAAATCTAAAAAGGGTGAAATATCTAATCTATAATTGTAAACGCAAGCTCAGCGAGAAAGGAACCCTTTTAACAATCTGTCATTATCAGAAAGGTCAAGTAAGAAGTCATAATAACTTATGAGTGATTATCTTTATTCTTTGCAAATAGTTCTATATGATGTGTTCTTTTTGTTACCACAGGATTTCATGCATTTGACTTGAATTGAGATACAGTCAACAGTGATGTCATCATTTCTGTTCAAAGGAAGAAAGGTCTGCGTGTGAACTACTTATGACTTGACATTTATTGGATATCCGGAGGGTGGGAGTTAATTCTTTTCATATGTACGCCTGAATATTAATGACTATTTGCTTGGTTGCACATTCCCAAACCACTTATGAAATGAAAGTTCAACTTTATCACTTTGATAGTTTTACAATATTATGTAAACTACTGTATTCTATTGTGAATTATACATGAACAAAATTAAACTATATTGTGTAATAATTTCCCCTGCAAACAAGCAACAGTCAAACAACATTTTCTTCCACATTTTGGTTGTAAATCAGAAGTATTGCAAAATTGGTGTCAACAATATCTGTTGAGAATAAAGGCAGCTTCCATTTCCTAACAATTTAGAAATTTAAGTGACATTACAAAGGAGACTGCAAATGATCTGCAAGACTCTCTTGTCTTGAAAAGCACTGCAAGGCCCAAACAAGAGTGCAAGTACATCTGCCATGAGATTGCAATGAGGCTGTAGATAGGAACTACTGTTCCAAACT
>NW_026267433.1:37468-53144 GCF_000697945.3 Frankliniella occidentalis | reverse complement strand
TCGTCTGTGATGAGAGTGAAACGTCTAGAATAAGACATCCAAGAGAAAAAAAATCTCTTTTTCTTATGTGTCAGAGCATACAACAAAATGTTTTATTCTGTATCGATGGATACAAATTGTTGTATCCACGTTACAAATTTATTTTTATATCCAAAAGAATACAATTTTTTGTTTCATGGATGCTGAAAAAACTGCATATCCAAATTACAAATTTTTGTATTAATTTTTTTTAGAGTGTATAAATAGACTTGCTCCCCTCCCTCGGGCAATAACTGGGGCGCACACGAATGATTGTTGGGTGTTGGGTCTACTAAAGCCATTTCTTTTGTCCATTTGCAGGGTCACCCTAGGGCACTGGGGTCATCGTCGGGGACCTCGTAATGTCGCCGATAGCGTTCGCATTAAAAATAGGTACGCGGTGGTTATCGGGTAACCTGAAGCCATTCCCGGTGTCTTTTTGCTATTTTTGTGGACACGATAGACGTTTTCGAGGTCCTAGGAATGCTCATCAAGTCCACAAAGGGACTTAAACGGAGTGAAGGGCGTATAAAACTAAAATGTAGGCATATTTTTTATCCTGAAAACGAGACAATTAGAAATATATGTGTGAACGCTCTGAAGCTTTTCGTTCAGGGTCCGTTCAATTCGCGACAGGACTAGAGTGCCTAAGTTCGTTAGGTAATCTCAGGTTACTATGGGTTAGCGATTTTCCTTATCAAAATCACGCATTAGGCCTGCCTCAGTCCAACTTCATCGGAACCTAACACAAAATAACCAATCATTGGCTGAGCGATTAGCGAAGCCTATTCCTCCAGTGATGATCAAAAAGTTTCGAGTCTGTCTGTGTGTCGGTTTGTCTGTCATCACGTTAACTCGAGAACGGTTTGAGCTAGGTACATTAAATTTTTATTGTAACTATGTTACATAGAACTGTATTGATTTTGGGCCCTCTAGTTTAAAAAATGACGTGTCAAAAAATCAAAAACAAAAATCGCAAAAAACTTATTCTTAAAAATTCTAGTTTTATATCTTTCTTAAAGGTAACTCGTCAAAGTCTAGTCCTTCGGCCCAAATTTCGTCCGATTGGATCTATCTCTAACCGTTTAGGCACCAGTCGGCGATTTTCACACGGAAATCACCCCAAAACATTTTAATGTTTTTCTCAGACATTAATTGGGCTCTGGTGGGGTTACTCGTCAAAATCAAACCCCGAAGAGAAAAATTTGTGACGTTTGGGGCAACGCCTGTGCCTTTCGCCTGACTCGGGTGTCAGCGTCGCAGGCCTACACTGTTAAAAATATATCGCAATTTTACAGCTGAACATTTTACAGGCTTTTGGGAAAAAAACAACCCTATCCGTAAAACACGATTTTGGTTGGAGCTGTAGTCTTACGAGGAATGCTGTAATTTATTGAAACAGCTGTGAAATTATGGTGACACTGTAAAATTACAGCGCTGTTGTAAAGTTATCCTGCTTTTTACAAATCCACAAGTTTTCGGGGGTAACTGCTTTGCAAAGTGCAAAAGTTGCAAAAAAAAGTCCTCAAACAAGGAAAAAACTCACGATAAATTCATGAGAAACACGCACATTATCATACTGAAACGGAAAAAAAAATTATCTCCGAAATACGTATTTATATGGCGGATTCTACAACCGATGTTGTAGTCTGACAGCTATTCTATATAATTTTACAGCGCTACCTTGAAAACGTAAAAAAGCTGTCAACGTTTTTTGGGTTCCCTGGCATTTGTCGTAATTTTACAACTACTGCGCTGTAAAAATAGTTTACGACACCACTTGCCCCAAAAAATAGCTAAACATTTCCTGTAAAATTACAGAATTTTTTTTTAACCCTATTTCATGGGTCGAAATCGTGGCTTTTGGAGGCACGGAGCCTAGATGGTAGATTTCAACTATGAGAGACCGTGTGCAAAGTCCGGAGCCTGTCCGACAACGTTTAACCGGTTCGCATTGCAATTTTCGTTTTGGCCCCACTTGGCGCCAAACAGGCGCGCCATCTTGTAGGCGCTGCCCTGCGCGCACGGTGGGGCCAGGGCGAACGACTCGTGTTGAAAGTGTTACCATATGGGTCCTGCTTTGTATCGGATATGAAGGATCCGAGCTCCCGACACACGCGGCGTGTCCAGGGGCCTAAATGTTTGCCCGACGTCACTCGCCATTTACAGGAAATAATGCCGACGTAGCCCTAACTTTTTATTACATGAAAACCGAGGACACACTGAGACCTTTCAGAATCAGTAATGTCTATAGTAATGCCCATAGTAAGAAAATTACAGTACTTTAACAAACCCTTCACCACCCTAAAACTTTAAAGCTTTAAGCTTAAGCCGTTTCGCATCCATCAATTTTAAAAAATTGGGAAATCGGCGAGACATGTGCATCATTATTTTGGATAGAGAAATCAAAATCCCATGGGCGCTGAAAAACCTGCGGACTTAAAGATAAAAGGGGTACGCCGTAGACTCTGGTGTACAAGTAGTGATTCTGGCCTCGTTAATACTCACATGTATTTGATGAAATTGGAAATAAATTTCACTAGCCGGCGTAGCAGCAAAGAGTCAGGAGACGTTCCATTGTACGAGGTATTTGCAAAAATAGGCCATACTTTAAAATCGTCAGCACCATGGTATGCACCTGGAAAATAAGCATAAATATGATGTGGACTCAGAAAAGACTTTTCCTAGAAGGAATTAACAAGTCAGAAAAGCTGGAATTAAGTTTTAAGCTCGCGCTTCTGCTTTTTAAAAGGCATCAAAAATGAAGCGATGCGCCCCAACTAAAGAGTCCGATCTGATTTGGTTCTGAACCAAATGAGTTAGATCTGCTTTGCTGCGAAACCAATACTTCGATCAGGTTTTCGGCGATGGAAAGTCAGGCATCTGTGGAGGGCTTTAGCTCCTCCGATATTTTGTATATATGTTACGGGCCAGGCCCGGTGCTCGGGCCGACCGGGGTTGGATCGGGCCAAGCTAGGTTGGCCCAGGCTGGTTTGAGCCATGCTGATTCCGACGGGCTGGGCCCAAAGCAAGCATGGTCAACCTAGGTCAGACCAAAGGTGCTTGGGCCAAGTGCGAATTGTTGTACAAAGTGGTATGAGAAACTCGGTTGCTAGGAAAAGCGCACCATTGTTTAAGTAGCAAGTTTTTGGCTCAACCTTCCTAAATTTTTTGTAGTTTTCTATTTTTTTTAAATATAAAATATGACTCAGTCACCAATTGTTCAGTTTGCCACGGCCGGCCGCGCATCCGCGGCGCGGCAGGGTAAAAATCATGTCGGGTGTTAATTGGCGCGAAAGTGAGAAAGGCCTAAAGTCCATTCTTGCACATGGTTCCCGACATTGCAGCGCCCTCCGCGCGATATCTTTGGAAACTCCTCGACGTGTATTTTCATTTAAGCAGCGTTCCGAATAGATCGGTGGCTTTACTTCTGAAAATAGAACGCCCTTATAAGGGAAAGTTTACTGTGAAACAGTCAGATTTCAAAGTCGCTTTAAAGAGTAGTTGTGTGCACCCCTAAATAAGGATTGGCACTTGTTTTAGCTGTCTGTAGTGAGTTTGGAGGTCATTTCACGCGAATTTCATCAAACATTTCCCAAATTCATCTTATTTCTGCCATCTTTGCATGCTCACATCTCCGGAACCGTTTGAGCTACAGCGCCCAGATTCTGCAGGTAATTATCTTTCCATAAAAAATATTTCAACCAAATCAGTGGGGGTAACCAAAAGGGTCACCATCGCAACCTCCTCTAGGGACCCGTTTTGGCGACCCTTGTCGATTTTGTTCAAATTTTCTAAAAGTAAAGAACGTGCTAAGTTATGTTTTCCTTCAAAATTTAGGCGCTGTACGTCAATCAGTTCTCGAGATCTGTGCATGTAAAGTTGATAATCAGGCTATAAATTTGGCCAATTTTCAATTAAATTTGCGTTAAACGACCTGCAAACCCCCTACGGGCAGCTCAAACTAATGCAAAACCTAATCTAGGGATGAAAACGATAAAACTTTGAAGCGCCGGACCGAGACTGGCGGCGGGGTGGACGGTCCGCCCGCTCTGTTTGGCACTTTTTGGCGTGGTGAGAGTAGCTGTCGGCCAGCGCCGACCCGGCCGGACACCCGCACAGGTGACTTCGGCACTATTCGGATATCCGGCCGGTGACGGCACGGCAGCCGCCACGCCAAGCCACAGCACCGCAGCACCGCCCGTGTACTGTCGCTCTCTCTCGCACACGTCAGCCAGCGGGTGGAGCGGGGTGGAGCCCGCCCGCGCCCGCCCGTTTGAGAACTTTGTATCAGCCCGGACAATAATTGTGCCAACGGAGTCTGTCACTGCGGCAATCGTGCCCTCCTTGACTGTTTAAACCAATGAGACTTTCGAATTTTACTCACTAGCCACCGCAAGGTCCTAGCCCAAACCTTCACCTAGCCATTGCTCTGTGAATTTTGAAGATTTTGATCAGCAGGTGGCAGGCAGGTGATTGCACATCACATGTGCGCTACATCAGTTTTTAACTTTTTTTAAAACTCACATTCGTCGTTGGGGCTTGCAGGATAGCTGTACTGGTATGCGTACACTGGAGCTGATGAAAACGCAGCTTGATGTCGTAGAGCTCTTATGGCGCTCAATTTTATGCCCTGTTGAACAATATACTGAAACACACACCAGATAGAATTTTAGTAGTGCTCCGTAACTTATCCTCACACGAACGACTGTTAGTAACTAAACGTAACAAGGGACATATCATATTAAAAGTTCAAGTTATCGATTTTGAAATACACCCGGTATTAATCGTACCCACCCTAGAAAAAAGCTTGGGCAAGTCAAATAACTAACTAATCGCCACAGCAGCGAGAGATGAGCGAAAAGGTCAGTTCAAATTTGAACGAACAAGAACAATTATTACGATTTCTTTTTTGCTTAGGAACTACAAAAACTATCCATGCTGGTTTACAATATAACTATTTGTAAACCTGCCACTGCCTCTTAAGGGGGCAGACCTGTGAAAATCGTCTATTGCACGGGTTCGGGAGATTATTTACAGAACAAAAACTACGAAACGGACGAAATACCCTCTAATTGAGGAAGAAGTGGGTTTTCAATTTGATATGTAAACAAGCTAGGCCTGCTCTTCCGCCAAACTAAGTTGCCAGCTCCGCTTCGCTGCACCGGCAACTCGGTTCGGCAGGGAGCGGGCCTAGCTTGGCCTGCCGGCGGCCCGGCCCTTCTGAATTTTCATGGTGTAATATAGCTTCTATCGGAAAACGAGCCTTCGGCCCGTTTGAGTGACGGCTCGCTTCAAACCGTCTTTTTGCCAGTTCACTTGTTGACACTTCTTTATCGAGCAAACAGATATGACAGCGGACGAGGAACTTCGAGGCCAGCCCAATACTTCTTTCTTTCTCGGCAAAGCAAAGGCTCATAGGGGCATCACAATTTTGACACCACAAGTCCCTTGTGAACACTGCCAAGTCTATGATACGGCGCCGAGCCTCACACATCACAGGTTCAAGTTCCTCGCAGATAGCTTTCCTGGCGCGGACACTATTCCACTTGTCTTTCATGGCCTTGGCAACCTTCGCCCTGCGCGCCTTCTCCTTCGGTTTCATGAAGGGCATCTTGAATTTGTGAAACAGCACTGACTAACTAAAATATCCACAGACTTGTTGATGTTGACGCAGAGGGACGCGGCTGGAGACTGAGTATGGCGGCCGGCGCGGGTAGGCAGACGACGCGGTAGTGGTACCAACATCACAGCGCGTAGGTCTCTCCTTGTTCACGAAGTACTGGGTGGTAAATATATCCGGTTTCAACGACTAAAACTACTACTAACGGTGGCTAGAACGAAAATAATTTAGCGTTGGACAATTTTAAAGACTTGAAATGAATTTTATACAACGCGGTATGAGTGTGTAGTTCCGTTTTTAGACGTTGGCAGTATCCGAAAAAAAAAACCTTTTCGGGGGCTTTTCCATGGAAATCCCATGAAAATAGGACATGAAATTGGTGTCAAACTGTTTCTTATGCAACAATAAGCCATTACAAACACCCTAAAGTACTATTTCGCTGTAATTAGACTACCTCAATTAGGGCCTCTCCTAAGGGCTATACCACTTTAACCACAGCCAAGCAAGTTTGGGATAAACTGGCATCTACCTACTCAGACTTAGGACTTGTATTAAGATGCTCTTTGATGCGTAGTCTCTTTCGTGCTTCTTTGGAGCGTTTTGGTTCAATAACAGAATATGTGAACCATATTATGGGACTGCAGCAAAGGCTTGTTTCTATGAAGAAAGGGTTGGATGATGACTTGCTTGCAATTGTAATGCTCAGTGGTCTTCCAAAGGAATTTGAGCCAATTGTGATGAGCTTTGAGAATTCAGAAGAAAACTTGCCTTCCGATGGAGTCAGAGCCAGACTGCTTCGACAGGAACTACATGAAAATTCAAGGCCACTTGATATTAATTCTGCCGTTGCCTGTTTCAGCAAGAGTAAGCCAAGGTTTCAAGGCGAAAGGGACCCTAATGCTTCAGTTGTCTGCTATCACTGCCAGAAGCCAGGGCACAAGAAGCCCGGGTGTCCCGAGTTGAAGAAACCTCGTGGGAAGGTGCAACCTCGCAAGGCCGAAGAAGGAAAGCCTGCCCCTCAACCTCAGCATGCTTCTCTCGCAGTCGTAAGTACTTTTCAGCAAGAGGAGCTGGTTTAGAGGGGATATGACTTGCCATTGCTTATGCTGCCAACCTGTCCCCTAGAAATTAGTAAGGATGTGAATTTCATTGAAATTGTCAGTATTTCTGATGTGAAGGTTGATGCTAGAATCATTTACATTCTGATCAAACCATGTCACTTGAACCTGACGTTATAGTGCCAAGTGCACCAGTCTTAGAAGATGGAGCTTGTGATGATTATGCTTTAATTCAAGACTATGGTGATATGCATTGAAATAATGAAGATTTACATTCTGAAAGTCAGGAAGAGGAATACTTTTTCTCCAACTATACCTTGTGAGACCATCCAATTGTTGTTTGCATTGTCTGCTAATCATGACTGGCACTTTGATTAGATTTGTCCAGACAGCGTTCCTCAAAGGCGATTTAGCGGAAGATGTCCATCTCCAACAGGCTGATGTCTTTATAGTTCCGTGAGAAGAAAATGATGTGATGTATGCTATGCAAAGCTATTTACGGCCTTAACCAAGTTTGAAGGGCGTGAAATGAAGAGGCTTATAGCATATTAGCACATTTTGGGAAGGGATTTTCAAGACGATGCAAGTAGATGCAGACAAACAGCAGTAGTACCGTAAGTACAGTTTAGAATTCTGCGTTTCCCTATAGTCTCGCATTAATCTTTTAAAGATTTTATTGAACTAACTGCTGTTTTTTTGTTTTGTTTCAGGGACATTTTACTACTTAAAAGATATGAATCATCTCACCGTATTCAATTTTAATCTAAAGTGCAAGGCAATAATCAGCCTGTAAGTTATGTCTAATAAAGAAAAGATAAAATAATAGATTTGCTTGTGTTAATTTGAAGGGCCTTTTTTTCTGGTGATAGAAGTGGGGCTTGAGCAAAGGTTCCCACCACTTCCCTGACGCCTCGTCACTTCGTGAACACCTCGCATATATACTTCCTTGACACTTCCTTGACACTTAGATAACACTTCGTTACCACTTCGTTGAAGCTTCCTTTTGACACTTCGTTGCCACTTCGTAGTGCCAATTGCAGCTTCGATAACACATCGTTTCAACACGTCCCTGACACTTGGTTGCTACTTTGTTGACACGTCATTTTTGTCAGGGAATAGGACCCGACCAGTACATACACTGTGAAGCGGTGCTTCAATGCGTGTGCCGCATAGCACCAATACTAAGCCACGTTCACTAGATACAGCTTTAACGTCACTACGCTGGAGTCGAAAATGTTTAATATCCTGCGGACTTTTGCTCGTAATATTGACTGTATGGTACTTCACTCGATCTCTCACTTACAAATCTTAGTTAAAAATGCACTAAATTTTCAATTTTGACAAAGTCCTGTGAGGTAAAGATTGTTGTACACATTCTTATGTCGTATTTTGCGAAACCAATGTCCTTCTACTAAAAATAGCACTGACTTTTGCAAAAGTTTCTTAACTTTACTAAGACACTACCCCAGACTGACGTTCATGTTACACACTGCCCCAGGGTACACATTCTGCTATGTGGCCTCGTAGACCGAGAACCCTCGAGGTTGTGTTAGTGACAACGACCATTTTACAAGTGCTAAGGTGTCTATTTCGATACAAAATCATTAGTTCGGGGGTTGTTTTTAACCTAACGACCTCAACCAAAAAGATCACGTCGTAATATGATGAAAATTGCCCGAAAATTGGGTGAACCTGACTTGCCCGTCATCTCACCGCCGTCTTGAATATTTTTTAGCGGTGTGTTAATGAGCTTATAGTCTAAAATCAATTAGGAGGAATTTTGAAAAATCTGCAATGGCCTGTATTCTACAAATTGCGGCACAAACAGTTAACGGTGTACAGCGTTTTGAGAGAATGCTTTAGTTATTACATTTTTGGCTGAGCTTGCGAAGCCTTTGCTGTGATGTGGGGTGCAGAGAACTCTTTGGTCGTGTGTCCGTCTGTCTGTACTGGCCCACGTTTCTCTCAGACGGTAACTTCAATTGACTTCAAACTGCGCACGAAGCTTCAGTAAAAGTCGAGACGTAACGAGATTAGTTTAGAAGTTTGATATTAGATGTTTGGAATAAACGATCGTCTAATTTGAATTCGTAGTTTGGTGGCGGTAGGTTGGTAGCACGGCGCTCGAGGGGAGGGGGAGCGCAAGTGGCTCCTGCGCTCACCTGAAGACTTTAATACCTTCTCAGCAGTTATTAAAATGTCAGATAGTCGAACCGATTGTTTTAGTTTGAGAGTTGCGGAACACAGCTTACGAAATTTCGCGAGTCTCCAATGAGAAGGAACGAAAGTGATATTTGGAATGGTTTACGTGTTCCACTTACATAAGTAGGAGATTGTTATGTAAAAATCAACGTTTTAGTGATACTACAAAATCTAGGGACCCTTAAGTCCAAAAGAGGGTGTGGTTCGGCCCGTAATGTGTAGTTTAAGTATTACTCCCTTTACAATAGGGTATTTCGGGTAAGTGGAGCGGCGGAAACGGAACTGCCCAGTTCACCGCTGGTTGCATCTCTGCGGCTGTTGCGCGCGGAACGTGGACGGCGGGCGCGCAGCGTCTACTGCGCATGCGCAGTTCGCAGGCTGAGACGGATCCAGCAGCGGCTTGGCCTTTCCGTTTCCGCGTGTTCACTTACCCTAAATACCCTATTCTGTGACATGAAGCCTTTTTTACGATTTATTAGACCATTTGGTCTTTTTCACGTAGTTTTCACCAAGATATGCCCCATAGCGCCGAAACGGTACAAGATAGAGCAAAACGGGTGAAATTTTCGACCGTAGACATCTACTTTCACGAGTTGCCTTACAGGAGCCCATAAAAAAAAATATTTGAAAAAAATATTTTGCAACCTGTGGTTTTTGATTTTTTAAAAGGTCAATTTTTGCGATAGAATTTTCATCTTCGAACTCGATCTGTCTTTTTATGACACAAAACGACCCTGAAATTCCCAGATCGCCTTCTTAATTCTTCGTGCGGACAGACAGACACACAGATGAACAGCCAAACAGAATGAAACTTTTCCGGTCAGTGGAGTAAGGGGCTTCGCTAATCGCTCAGCCAAAAACACTCACTTGCCGGCAGGCCAAGCGAGGCTCGCTCCCTGCTGAACCAAGTTGCCGTTGGAGCGAAGCGTAGCTGGCAACTTGGTTTGGCGGAAGAACGGGCATCGCTTGTTCCGATATTTGGTGGTATCTGGTGGGGTAACTCGTCAAAATAAAACCCTAGGGATCAAAATTCGTAACTTTTGAGGCCACAAGCCCATTTAGGACTGTGCCTTGTGCCTTTTGCCCGACTCGGGTGTCGGCGCCTCAGGACTAGAAAGACGTATGCCAGGCGCGTCGCAGCGTAAAAGTGCTTCGTGAAATATCTCGAAGCCTGTTGCGCTGTCAAAGTAACCCGGAAAGTTTTAACTTCCTAGCGCAATCCGTTATCGAGTCACCGTGGTGATAGACAGGCAGACAGACGCGAAACGTTTTCATCATCACTGAAGTAATATGCTTCGCTAATCGCTCAGCCAACAATATAGTTTATGAATACTTTTCTTTACTTTACCTGGAGTTGCCGAAAACTAAGACTACAATATTGACACACGTTTAAAACCCTGTTTCTGATTTAGACTCGCATGCACTCCATCTGCCTGCTTTATGAGTGGGGAAAAAACTTAAAACACTGAGTCAAAAGGGTAGATCCTTCCATCCGAGTACAACGCTTGTCCCTATTGCAAAGCACGCACGGCGCTCCGGCGCTGGCGAAACCACGCAACTCCGCGGAGCCTCCGTCAAAGCACGCACAGCGGTCCGGTGCTGGCGAAACCACGCAACTCGATTTTTGGGGTGATTTTTGAGACCTATATCGTTGGAAAGAGGACGTTTCCCTCTTCCAGAATATATAGTTATCTCAGATTTTTTGAAAAACATCGATACGTGGTTTCGCCAGCGCCCAGGAACTTTGCGTGGTTTCGCCAGCGCCGGACCGCTGTGCGTGCTTTGACGGAGGCTCCGTGGAGTTGCGTGCTTTGCAATAGGGACAAGCGAAATATAGAAAGAAAGTAATTGCCCTACCTGTTTGAACCTGCAGCGCTCATCGCAATCCGCCGAAAAGTTTTTAAAAAACTGATTACGAATTGCGCTTTGGACGTCCTCGTAGTTGTATCCTAGAGCCTCAGCACTAATGTTCAAGACCCGTTGAGTATCTTTGCTTGGGATAACTGCTCCAGGAACTAGCATGAGAAAACTTGGGTCGTTCGGCATGATATATGGGTCTGAAACATAATAAAGTATGGACTTTTGGATAGTGAAAGGTTTCTAGGTCAATGAGACAAGCTAGGCCCAGCCCCTGCCGAATGGAGTCGACTGCGGAGCGAAGCGAAGCTGGCTGATCTCAGCACACTCAACTCCCGAGCTCATCCTCGGTATGTCCTACCATGAAATGGGGCACATGTAACCTTTGCAAGAGGGCCGCACGTCGTTCCTTGTTACATAACCCTCAACTTACCGGTACTGGGATTTTTTTTACAAAATATCATTAATTTTGCGTTTATAAATAGGGTATTTCAATGGAGCGCTGCCGGGAACTAAGAAGAACCAAAACGGTTACGGAGAGCGGTGGTGGGGGTGGGCGCGCGGAGCAGCGGGTGGAGGCTGGGGACCCTACCCGCCCGCCCGCGCCAGCGCTCTCTGTATCCGTTTTGGTTCTTCTTAGTTCCGGGCAGCGCTCCATTGAAATACCCTAATGAATTTACCCAAATTCAATCTGCTTTTATCGAAACCTCTGCGGCTTCTGACTGCAAATTTATTATATTGAATCGAAGTTAAAACGTTTTCAGGTGCCCCCACAATAATCAGGAGTCATGAGCCATAAACCATCAGCCACGGAACATCTTTGCTAGAACTTTGGCGCATGCTTATGTACCAACGCGTGAATATGGGCAGTTAAGGAAAGATTGTCCGAAGCTCATGGCCCATCTCTCCCGTTCATTGTGCGAGAACCATTACCCGAGGAGGTATAGTTCTCGACCGAAATTTGCTCCGTGTAATCTCTAACAGAGCTTTGCGAGCTCACTTATTATATGTATAGTCCAACCGTTACGTACTTACACTGGGCATCAGCTGATTGCGCCATTTCACAGGAGGTGACCCCAATCATCATGGGAACTGCGGAACGCACTCGCTGAAGTACAAGGCTTTCGGGGTCTTGGGTGACGAGATGCAGCCCAGTTCCCACCAGCCGCTTCTCGACGGAGATGAAAGTAGGTCTGAATGGCCCCTTAGCGAACACAAATGCGGGTTAAAAGCAGAAACGCTAATTAACGCAGCTGATCTAACGGTGGACTTTTTTCACTGCGCATGACGATTGTCATATGGTTTTACGCCTGTTAAACCTAACAATTTTGAACAGTCACACTTTACTATGACAGGGTGGCCACGCAACCTGGAAGTCAGGGAAGTCAGGGAAAAGTCAGGAAAAAAAATATTGGTCAGGGAAGTCAGGGAAAAGTCAGGGAAATTGAACGTTGGTCAGGGAAAATGACTGAAACTTGCCCAAAATTGGTATTTTCAAACTTTCGATGGCATTTTCAAGTTTTGGGGAGGCAAAAAGTTCCACTTAAAATACCTTTAAAAGCCAGGGAATTTGCGTAAAAAATCAGGGAAAGGTCAGGGAAAAGTCAGGGAATTTGATAGCTCCAATTGCGTGGCCACCCTGAATAGGTAGAGAGGTTTGTCCCATTCAAATTGAGATGGCTTTTTCTGTCAAACAGAAGGATAGGACATCTTTTTAACTGTATGCCGTAACCATAGAATATGTTCATCTCTGTTAGCCTCTGTACCAAATGAGAGTCAAAGAAAAAGAGAGTCAAAGAAAAACGATGCCTCCTAACGACAAAGTTCGATCTTCAGCGGCCCGGTTACACAAAGTCCGATGTGCAGCGGTACGGTTACACAAAGTTCGATCTGCTTTTCGCCGCTCGCGTTAGTCGCAAGTTTAGACCTCTACCACAGTCTTGTTGCGATAGCATTCAATTTTTTCTTTGGAGTATGTTGTTCTTTGATCTTTTACAAACATGAAGCAGTTTTTACTTTTTTTCTATCTGCAATATTGTCGAGAATATGAATACATTTAAGCTGCGCTGCAGAAACCGCCGGAATGTAGATCGAACTTTGTGTAACCGGGCCGCCGCAGATCGAACTTTGTGTAACCGGGCCGCTGAAGATCGAACTTTGTGTAACCGTGCCGCTGAAGATCGAACTTTGTCGTTAGGAGGCATCGAAAAGAGAGTCAAAGAAAAAAATAGTCGAAGTTGCGATTTCAGAGAGATATGGTGAAACGTGTTACGAGAGACGTGGTCTGGCGTACGTTCACTTTGTTAGCTTAAGATTGATCCATACACTGACAACCTTATTTGAATGAGGTATCGAGCTCGAAATGAGTGCGACAATTCAGCCTTGCTCAATGAGAGTGAGGACTATAAGGCTTACCCTATTTGAGTCGTATGCTCTGAGTAAAGCTGAAATACAGTAGAATGCAGGGAACAAGAAAACGGAAGTCTCATGTAAAACCATAGTGGTTTCCGTTTTCTTCTTCCTCGCATTGTTCGGCATTCTAGGTTTACCAGAATGCTTCATTCTCACCCTGCAATAGGATATTCAGGCTGTCTACACGGGAAGTAGGTAAAGAACAAACTCAATAACTTTTTTGTTTCTGTGATGGCTCTGATTGGTTGAGCTGATCACGTGCCACAACGGCCTTCCAGGTATGAAAAACAGTTTTTCACAGTTTTTGACAGTTACTGTCAGATCAGTTTCGAGCTCCCCTCCATATTTGAGAGGTTAGAAACTGACCAAACTACCATGGTAATTTCTCATACTGAGCAGATGGAGACAGATTGAACGGTGAGTTCTTTTCCAATCCCGTTTCAGATAGCCTGCAACACCCTATTGCAGCGGGAAACCTCACTCTAATGAGCACCTTACCCCATTCGGTGGCGAGGTGGCAGCGCGTAGTGGGAACCATAACATGCAAATTTTCTCGTGCGTTTCGGTTAAAATGAGTAGTCCTATCGTCTCCGGTGTTAAAAATTATTACCCTACCACACAAGTTTTATCAAAAATAACACCAAACTAAGGGCGTTTGAGATATTTTAGCGACTAGAGGCTTCTGCTTTGTTATGGTTCCACCGAATGGGGTAAGGTGCTCATTGGGAAAGGATCACAAACTCTGACTCAAATTGAGCGAGAGTCACAGATATCTCACTCTCAGTAGAGTGAGATTTTTTGTGTCACACATCTCGCTCTCCCGAGAGCAACATATTTGACTAGCATTTTTAGTGAAACTGCTTGGAATCGCGTCAACCTTGGATCAAAAGCAAGCAAAGGTTCATCTGCGATTTATTCCCGGCTGATTTTCTGCTCAGCTGAATTGTTTGGGCAGACGACACACATATTAGGGTAAGCTGGTATACTACACTTTTCTTATCGAGCAATTTTTTGAGTTTTAGACAGTGTTCGCTTTTAAAGTCAGTGCTGTTATTGTTTCTAAACCACCAGTTTGATTTGAAATAACTTTTCAAACTCGTTGAAGTTGGTTTCTTTAAGAGGGCAGACCTGTGAAATACGAGGGTTTAGGAGATATTTTATTTTTAAAAAGCTACGAACTTCAGCACTATAAACAGGGGACGTCGCGTATCTTAACACCCTTACCCCCCAGAACAGGATCCCTAGGGGCATAGTGCCGCTGGTACAGCTACACAAGAGTGCACACTTACCCCCGGTAAAAAAAACCTACGGGTAGTATACCCCCTCCGAGAGGGGAAATTTTACCGGGGTCACTGTGCACTAGTGTTTATGTACCCCCCCCCCCCCCCCAAATTTTTCCCAGGGGTAACATTACCCCCGGTACGAAATTACTAGAGGGCCGTTACCCCTTCCCAGCCGAGGGGCGTAAATTATTCCCAGGGCTATTTAAACCCCCCGTATAGAAATCCGTAGGGGACTCATACCCCCACCGGACAAGGGGGGTAAATTATCCCGCGTGGAAAGATTTACAGTTTAAAATACACTTGTGGACTGCAGCTGGACTTTTGCTAGAACCGTAGTGTGAGCATAGTATTTGTACTGAAGTAATGTTGGTATTTTACAAACACAAATGTAATTTGCAAGTACAATAAAAGGGCATACGAACTGCATTTGGCACGATGCACTTTAAGTGTAGTTATTTAATAGAAAACTAAAGTTAAATGACAGTCAACTGCAGTTTCACTGTAGTCAATCTAAAAAAAATGTGTAAAGATTTGGAACACTCCTCACTTTAACTGCAGTTTTTGCGCACTCTATCTACAGATGTAAATATACTTGGATCTACAAGTTGTCTGTATTTCGGACTATACTTAAACTAAAGTGTCAAATGATTCTAAATCATAGTGTTAAAAATATCTTTTTCCCTCTCTGGGTCTTTCTTTCTCCCTCCTATTCAGTTGCCTCATATTGTTTTATCTCAGTTATTACCTCATAGTTATTACACTGGTTTTACCTCGGATGTTGGCGGGAGTTGAACCTCGGACTTCGGAGTTGGGAGCCCGGTACGCTGACCACTGAGCCACTGCGACACGATAGCTCTGGTGCCGCAGTAACCTGGTGTCATGCCAAGGGTCCCGGCCAGTCGGCCTACTTGTCTAACTACAGTTTAACTACAGTTTCTCTGTAATTCAACTGTGGCAGTTTGGGAGTTCCCTAGCCTTGTCCGTATTTTTTTTTTGTGAATAAAATAACCTAGGTAGATGTACGCCAGACCACGTCTCGCGTAACAGGCTTCGCGATATCTCACGAAACACTGTTACGACACCCGAGTCGGGTAGTGCAATAGTGAACACAAAGATGCGGGCCTCTGGCCCGTCAACGGCCCGTCACTTTGACTAAGCATGCAGGGTTGTACATTTTTTCGCTTATTTTCGTCAAAAATACCCTCTAGCGCCTCAACGGTTTG